>NW_010412913.1:0-1036 GCF_000710305.1 Buceros rhinoceros silvestris | reverse complement strand
CTCCGGCAGCCCGGTCCGTACAGCCTGTTAAGTCGCCTTCCCACCCCCACTCCCCCCACTTTTTCCTCCCTCTTAAAGCCCAAGTCACAATCATCAAATGCGAAGATGACCAGAGTTGTTTGGATTTATTGCAACAATCACTTACCATACACATTTCCTGTGTGGAAGGACAAGCATTCAATACAACTCTTTAAGTAGACAGTTCCTAATGATTTCATTGTGGTCAACCAGATGGTTTTTATGTATTTAGATCTGAAGGTGAAGAATTATTTTCCATGCTTCCCATCTATTTACAGACTTCCCTGGTCTAGAGCTGGGGTGGCTGGTTAAAAGAAAGAAAATCCTGCGATTTCTCGATCGCATCGCTGGATGATCCAGAAAGTTTTCTAAAGGACCTAAAGCGAAAACGGGGGTAATTCCTTTCACCTCTTCTGGCTTTCCAAGCTACGCAATTCACATGTGGAGTAATTTTAGCTCATTCGTTGAATAACGCTGACAATTTACACCGCCTCTCTACCTTTGTTTTATCTGCAATAATAAAACCAGAACAACACGGCATGTGAGATCCAGGCGCTTGGTTCCTACCTGAGAGTAGTCGGGGGCAAGGGCGGCAATCTTTTAGGGATGAAGGACCCGAGGAGGAGCGAGGATGTTGGACAAACTTCAGCCTCGTCCAAAATTAAGCTAAGTGGCGACTTAGCAACGTGCGTTTTTTTAAAAAAATAATAATTCTGTCGTCGAGCGGGGATCGCGCATTTTTGGTACAGCTTGAAACTAAAGTTCACACGGGGACTGCACAGTTGCAAAAATGAAAGCTTCAGAGTAAATAAAATTACTGGCTGTTCGGTGTTTCTTGAGTGCACAGAAAACCTAGCGGTTTGGGGTTTTTCCCCCCCACTCCACCCCCAAATACTTTTATTGCAAAATAAAAGCCTTAGTTTGTCTATTTGGGAAAAAAAACCACCAGAAACAAAACAAAACAAGACAAAACCCCCAAACAAACAAAATACCCAAACCCTGGGTGGGTGGGTGCTTA
>NW_010412912.1:74949-75735 GCF_000710305.1 Buceros rhinoceros silvestris | reverse complement strand
GTTGGGGGGGTGGGGAAGATGGGTGGGAGGTCTTGGGATGAGTGGTTTGGGAGATTTGTTAGGGGCAGGCTGAGGGGTGGCTGGCTGGTCTGGTGGTCATGAGACTTAGATGGGGACTGGGAGACTGGGTTAGGGATGAGTGAAGGTTATAAAGTAGGCAGAGAGATGGGATGAGTGGTGAGCTGCTGGTAACTGGTTGGGATAAGGTGGTAGTTTGGTGGAGTGCACTGGCTGGGGATGGCCATCATGGCTTTTTATTGTATGTGTTTGGGATGAGTCATTGAGGTGGCAGCAAGCTGAGAGAACAGATTCTATATAGGAAATGAATAAGGACGGTTGTGTGGGTATTACAGTTTGGAACGGGGCAGGTGGTTGTTTTGGGGGGCAGGCAGGCTGGGGATGGGTTATTAGGACAGGTTCAGGGTACAACTGGGAGGGGTGAACTGATTTGGAGGCAATGTTGGGGCATGGCATGGCAGATGGCACAGGGAGTGGTAATGAGGTGGGACGAATGGAATGATTTGGGAGTTGGGATGGGCCTAAGGTAACAGTGGTGTATAAATAGGATAATCTGGGTTTGATGTTAAAGATGTAATGAATGAATGGTGCTTTTATCTGTCTGTCTGGTAGTGAGACCAGTTCAACCTAAAGAGTAGAGTCTGAGCAGGCAACTATTGGATCTCCATTAGTTGTTTCAGAACAAAAGTGGTAGCAATTTCAAAAGATGTCAGGCAGTGTAGGCCTCTGTTAAGATACGGTGTGTGAACAGCGTTGCTTTTTCCTGCT
>NW_010412912.1:62003-74908 GCF_000710305.1 Buceros rhinoceros silvestris | reverse complement strand
TCAGGCAGTGCAGGCCTCTGTTAAGATACGGTGTGTTAACAGCGTTGCTTTTGCCTGCTGAGTGGATGATTTCATCCATCACATCTTGAATCCTGTAGAGTTCCTTGTCTTTCTTTTTTACTTGCTTTAGCATTTGCAGAACTTGCTGTTTAGGCCATTGAGGAGTTGCCTTTTTTCTTAATTCTCTTATGCCACATATTAAGAATTAGAATAATTAGAAAAAGTGGGGGGGCAACCCCGTCTTCATAGTCTTGGAACATTAGTTCTGTCATATAAATGCGGTAACAGGTAAAAATCAATTGCCCTCTTGTAATTAAATGAACAGCTGTAACTTTAAAGCGGTGTCTATTTTTAGCCTTGTGTGTTCTGTTTGTGCCAGATTTTGGAGGAATCTTCTTTATTTTGTAGTCATCCCTGCAACAACCACAGTTTTCTCTCTTTTTAGGGAGCACAAATGAAAAAACCTCTGCTGTGCTGTTTAACACGTCTAGGCTTGTGTGCAAGTCTGGTACTCCTCTGATCCTGACTTCCCTTTGTCATCCTCCATGAGCAATCCCCCTCCCACCAAGGCTGACTTGCTAGGATTTGTTATTGGGTTTTCAGCCTCATTCACGTGTGCAATTTGTGCCACTTGTAATTAGGATAGTTTGGTTTTGCTTTTTCCCCCGAAGGAATTAGTTACTAAAGGGTATTTACACACCAGCCTTGGTTATGTGAGCTCAGCTCACGCAGCTTTTGTCCGTAGAAAAGGCCTTCCTCTTTAAACCTTCACTAGAGCAGCAGAGCAGGATTCTTGTTGACAAAGCAGGCAGTGAAGTGAAAGAGTGGGCTGCTGTGGGGGAGAGCTCCCCAGCGCATTGCTGCTTCTGCCAATTATGAGAACGTCTGTATTTTTAAATGTTTTATGAAGTGACTTACAAGCTTAAGATGGGTAGAAAATCAGTGAAGTAGACATTTATTGATTCGAGGGGGAAGGGGACATTGTTTCTCTAAGTACGGATTTTTTTTTTTTGATGCCGGCAGTCTGAATGCAATGGTGTCCAAATGGAAAACAGCTTTAATGCCTGGGCAGTGCATTTTAGTGTAGGTCTTCAAGCATCCACAAGATAAGATTTTTCAGAGAGGGAACTCAAATATGAATTGATTTGTGACTCCATTAGCTAGGAAATGGCTCAGGAAGTAAGGATAGTTATCAGTGTGAGAGGGCAGAAAATCTGCAGCTCCAAGTTCTTCAGCTTACTCATCTGTCTCTCTTAAGGCAAAAATTAAACATGGGAAATGCTAAAACTGTTTAAGCAGTCTTAGGCTGAGGATTTGCGGGTTCCTAAGCTCATCAGTGGTTTACTGCTGCCAAAAGGAGAAGGTCTTATGCCTTCCTCTTTATCCCAGCTAGTCAATAGGAAGTGCTGTTTTCTTTCTATAGAACACTTCAATTCTGCAATGTATTAAAAGACTCCCGCTGCCCAAAACAGGAAACGTTTTCTCTTGGACTGCTGCAATTGTGAAAGGGCTTGACGAGCCCTCACACTGAACCAAGGTGACTGCCTGGAGCAGGGAAAACATGGAAAGGTCTAATCCTTTTGACAACGATGAGCTGTTAGTTCTTGTGGAACTGTACCAAACTCCTTCAGACCCGCCTGTTCTCTACCCATCCTTTTCTTTATATCTGTAAATATTACCTAGGTGACACTTGACAGAGGTTTGACTGCCAGGAGGAGCGTTTGCAGTTGGGATCTCCTGGTAGGTCTGAATATGGGGGAAATACATTTGAGAGTGACCAGGGAGAGCTGGTTTCTTTTGGAATAGATTTGCTGTAAACTTTCTGCCCTGCAAGACTGTAATAAAGCATCTGCTTCAAACTACTATTAAAGGAAAAAAACCACAAGTCTTTTCTCAAAAAATAAGTGATAAATGGAATTCTGCTACCACCTCATCAAGGAAGATGTTGCTCTTTAGCTGTGAGCTAGATTTGTTTGCCGTGTAGCTTTATGACCTTGTAAAGCTGGTGGTTGAACTAGACTCTTCATTTTCCACAACAGACCTTTCTGTGGTTTGTGGGGTTTTTTGAACAACTCTATCTCAAGATAAAGGTATCTTTTGTGGCTGTGTTCTGTAGAAGGGAAAGCAGCCACCGCAGTAGCTGGGTAGATGGAGGCACACATGTCAAATGTCTTCTGAAGAGAGTGGTTACACTGGAAGCTGCTGCCACCTTTGCTAACACTTTGAGCTCTGTGAGGCTCCAGTTTTTTTCTCTGGTCTAACTGACCCAATGCCTTAGCTAGCTGCTATCTCATTTATGCCAATATGACTACTGGAAGCCAACTGGAAATCCGTTTGACAGGATTGGTCTAAAAAAAAAAAAATCCTAAAGAAAACAAATAAACCCACCAACAGACCAGAACCCAACCCCACATTAGGGAGTTGTTTTTAATCTGCAATGTTTTAGTAGCCCGGTTTATGCTGTGACTCTACGTACTTTATTGGCAGTACCAAGGGGAAAAGGGGCAAGTGTCAGCTTTACTACCAAAGACAGAAATGTGTAACTGTAATCTCCAGATGTGGTTTTACCATCACCTGTAAACAATGAGGTGTATCTTCATGACCTGTCATCCATTGCCCACGTACCTCTGTGTGGACACAATTGCTGGCACAAAGGAAGAGAGAGCAGGACGGGCCCTTTCGGCCAGGACAGACCCAGAGTATTTTCCTGGAGAATGCTTTTCCAAAATATCTGTAGCTGTAGTAAAGCGGGTAGATGTGCTTCATTTATACCTGTTGATAGTAGCTGTCGATCTGGTAATCTCCTGAGCCTGGCACAGACAAAATGAGGTGAAAGAGCAGCGGCAAAGAGGTTTGTGCTTCAGGAAGGAATAGTTAATTTGAAATTCAAATAATTCATAATTCATTCTTGGTAGATTTTTAACTGTTAAGATTTCGCCAAGAGTCCTTGAGGAAAAATTTCCATTTGTAAATGACCGCACTAGGTTGACGACATTAGCAGAAGATTTCTCACCTTCTCTGTGAAATGCATACTTTTCCCTCATTGAAGTTGCTTAAGAGAGCTGGGAGATTTTGAAATCAAAGATTTATCCTGTTTCTTTCTTACTTGACTTATGTGACTAAGGCTTCACCAATGGCTTGGTGTTTCTCTGTGTGTTAGAGGTAATAGTCAAGAACATGCCAGTAGCACTAAGCTTTGGTACAACCATGTGGAATTAAACATAGTGTGGAAGGAGGGCAGTGCTTGGACTTAGGGTCTGAACAGAACAGGACACAGGTCATTGTTACCGATCTATGTTCTGGTAGGTTTATTAATCAGTATTTTTTTTTTCTCATGGCAGGAAGATAAAAGGAGGCAACATAGATGTGCATCCATCTGAAAAAGCCCTCATCGTCCACTATGAAGTGGAAGCAACAATTCTGGGAGAGATGGGAGACCCCATGTTGGGGGAGCGCAAGGAATGTCAGAAAATGTAAGATCATAGCAAGTTGTGATAGCGTTTTCTGTTCTTCAGAGTCATAATTTCAACAAATCAAAGCATCAACAGCCTGTAAGAAATAATACGTTCTAGTCTTTACAAAACTTACTGCTAGAGTAATGGAGGGTTTAGAAGACGGGAAGTAACGTGTTCCTAGGAAAATTAACATCTAAACCACACGCTGTAAACTACTTTTAATCCATATACTTTAGGGTGTTTTGTAAAGAAAAGTGATTATTCCCATTTTATGTGATGGGAACTTGAGGTAGAGGAAAATGAAGTGATTGGTTCTGATTCAAATGGTGGTTAATGTTAGAGCAAGTAATTGCACTACGGTATCTGCATTTTAGTTTTGTCTGGTATTTTTCTTTTAAGAGCATTAAAACATTCCCTGTTGCGAAAGCCCAGAGAACTATTATAGCTTGAGTTTCCAAACTGGAAGTCTGGACCTTTCCTAGATTTGTTTTGTCTCTACAACAAGTTCTTTTTTGAAAATTGGAGCTGAAGTGGCTCGAACCTGTGTGAATGCATGCAAGAAGAATTGAGGAAGAAAAAGAGAATCCTTCAATTATCTCAATTTTTTGAAGATATCAGGAGAGTTCATCTGTTTTCAGATGAATCTGCATAACTTTCATTTGCACTGTGGTGGAATTCCTTTTATAATCCATCCTATTGGTAATCCCCACAGAGATTTCTTACTGCTGGTTGCTTATGGGTGTGGCGGCAGGTCTGCCAGAGCTATGGGAGACTCCTCACACTGTATCTGCAGAACCTTCCTGTGTACTCAACACCCAGAGCTGTTCCTCAGCTATATTCTGTTTCTCAGAATTTTGTGCGTATGTGTTATTACTTTGCAGTTCTGAGCGTTTTCTTTGGATATATTGCAAATAAAGAATGGCTGCTGTGTTTAAGATGGTTACAAGAGATCTGTTCATACAGCTGCATTTAGCATTGCTGCTTGTCAGCTGATGGACAGTTATGCTCTGTCAAATCTGTTTGACAGTTACTTGGCATTTGGAATTATAGAGAGCCCCTGCTTTGTCATGACCATTGTAACCATGGTATGGGCTTTGAGGGTATCAGGATCGTTTCTGCTTCAAGAAATTCGTAACTGTGTAAACATAAATGGAAGGACTGATAATACAAAAATGTAAACACTGAAAAGAGACCTGTCTGTGTTGCAGCATTCGACTAAAAAGTCTTAATGCAAATACGGATATTGCTTCCCTGGCTCGAAAGGTGGTTGAAGAATGCAAGCTTATTCACCCCTCGAAACTTACAGAAGTAGAACAGCTGTTGTACTACCTGCAGAACCGCAGAGATGCCTCAGCGGGAAAAGGTAAAGAACACAGGAACTAAGTAGCTTGGGTCTGGGGTGTTTCAGCATCGCACAACTACTGTGGGAGGTTTTTCTAGCTGAGATCCTACCTTGCTTGATGTATGAGTTCTGTGGAGATGATGGAGTGGGGAAAATGCGTAGTTAAATTACACTTGGAAAAAATTACTATCTTGGAACGAGATTGGGGGGAATTATCTCTTTAACAGCCAAAGTTGTTTTGGTTTTTTTTTTTGTTAGTTAAACTTAGTAGTAATGCTTCTTAGTGGCTTCCTTGTGCTTTAGCATGACTTGAGAGGTACAGGTTCCGCTATCTGGTGCAGCATCTTCATATTGCATCTACACTTCAGTGATATCAAAAGACGCTATGAGGGTCTTCCTAGGAAGATCTCTGTCATCACTTGTTGCAAGGCTAGATAATGTTTCTAGGCTGAATTTGCGCTGTCTGTAAAGCTGGGGTGAGGAGTTTCGGAGTCTGACAAGCTTTGGTACAGTGTAGCAGACAGCTCAGTGTATTTCTCTCCTCTTAAGTTCCTGGAGAACAAGTTACTGAGGACAGTAATTCTCTGCTCTGATGCCAAGGCATTTCTGTGGTCCTGTTTCTGTCTTAAATTCATCTTAAATTGCCTGCTTGGGAAACAATTTCATGTTTAACATCTGATCCTGCATTACCTTGTGGTTAGCAAGGCTTCTGCAATGACAAAATGGTAAGCTTTGTTCTCAAGCAGGATTCTTAATGAAGTGAGTTTAAAATGAAGATTTAGGTTATTTATATGCTTTAATTGTAATTGCTTTGGGTGTAGGTGCAAAGGGCTGCTTCGCCACGGTGCACAAGCAGAATCAAAGCTGCTAAGAAATCTCCCTGAGGAAGTTTTGTCACTTTGGGCTTGCACGAAGGTTTATTACCCTCTGTCTCCCTGGCTGATGGGGCTGTAATTGGTCATGTAGACTGAGAAGTCAAAAGGCATCTGAGAGTTTATGTTGTTCCCTGTGGGCTGTTCAGCTTGAGAAACCTGACACACCTGTGTTAGCCTGACAGGTCAGCTGGACACAGAAGGGCTTTGCCCTTGATTTAACCAGGGTTACTCTGAGAACACTGGGTATATTTTTTGTCTGTGAATATGCATAACTTAACTGTACCCATGTCCTTTTCTTTATAGAAAAGAAAGAGAAAGCCAGTAAGCCAAAAGATCCACCCCCGTTTGAAGGAATGGAGGTAAATATTGGTGTTAGAAGAGAAATGCAGAACCCATTTCCTTAAGTAAGCAGTTATATAAGGGAGGAGGGAAGAGGAAATGCTGAATTCTGGAGTTTTTTTCTTGTTTTTTAAACAAAGACCTTGGTTTGGAAATACTGCACAATGGAATAAAAATCATCTCCATAAAGGGTAAAATATTTGACTTGTACACTTCCCCCTCCAACTATAGCACGCAGCAGGACAGCAAGTCTGGAACATCGGACAGGACACAGGGAGTCATGTTTGTGCATCTTTTGTTTTTTGTAATTAAATCTGCTCAGATTTCCTGGTGTTCACTGGCAGTGATTCTGGATGTGTTGATTTTTTTTTTTTGTTCCCTTGTATTTTATTTTTCCCCTAAGATCTTGACTCAAAGCCACTTGCTTGTCTTGTGATTGATTGCGTGAATCGAATGTGTTGAATTGACATCCCTCTTTCTCTGTAAAACCCTGCTTATCACTGCTTTCAGATCGATGAAGTTGCCAACATCAATGACATGGATGAGTACATTGAGTTACTGTATGAGGACATTCCTGACAAGGTGCGTGGCTCTGCCCTCATCCTGCAGCTGGCCAGGAATCCTGATAATTTGGAAGAACTGCTTATCAATGGTAACTAAAATCCAATGGAAACCTCTCTTAATGTTGTGTCTATCTATTTGTGGTGCTTTCAGGGGAAAAGTAGTTCCCCTTTAGTTCGGGAATTTCTCTAGTTTGCTAGGCTTTGCGTCTCAGTGCATAATAAGCTGGCTGTCAAAGCTCAGCTGGGTCTCTCTACAAATGGATACTACTTAGGCTGTTCTTGGGTGGGCCTAACATGGAAATCTTCCTGGCCTCAACAGGCTTCAGCTGGTTTTTCTCACCCTAGTTATTTTGATAATAAGTTACATTTAGTTGGCATTGCTGCTGGAGAATGTAGACCCACATCCTAAAGATCAGGAAACTTGCTTTGAAAATAGCATTTGAATTTGCGGGCTGACGTAGGTATAGGTGTCCAGTTTCCAAGGGGATTAATAAATTGAATGTGGCTGCATCACCCAGGTACTTTATTAGCACACCATAGTCTTTTTGCTTATGGATCCATTTCAGAATCTTATCAGAATGCGTGAAACATTCACATTGCTGTCTTTTTGTGTCTGCAACTGGACACAGATGTGCTGTGCCATGTGCATTTTGAGAGCTACTTCACTGTGCAATGGTGTGTGTTTGTAAATATGTATGGGTATGGGTATACATGTTCTCATTTCCCATTACCCTCTCTCTTCTGGTGCAGAAAAAGGACTTTATTCTCTGCAAAAGTGTCAGATAAAAGATAAGGGCAATGCAAACCAGACCTTCAAAGTGGTGGTAGATTCATGTCTTGTTAATTTAGTAAATTTTTTTCCTTGCCTCCTTTGTCTCTTTTACTGAGCCCTTAAACCCCCACGTTCCTCAAGTAAATGATGGCTTCAGTGTGTACTCTACCCAAAGAGCGGAGTACAAAGCCCAGTAATGGTTTGTCCCCATAAGTCGTTGCAAATATTCTAGTGCGTGAAGTTACCGATTGCTACTTTTCTCACCCTGGTCGTGTAACATGGTGTATGTGAAGAGGCACTTGGTAGGGGAAAGTGAATGGAAAAGATCAGTGATTCAAAGACAAGAAGTAAGCTGAAGACAGACAACAAGAAATATAAACAAAATTATGAAATAAAACGCAGTTGCTACAGAAAGAAAAACAAAATAGAAGTGGATGAAAAGCAATAGTTGTCAAGGAAGAATTTAAAGGGAATTTTGAAGTGAACGTGGTGGTGTTCTAGGTAGGAGCCACAGAACATACAGCTGGCAGAGGCCACAAGATCTTAAGGTTAGTCGTAGTTTTAAGGTGACCTTGGTGTGTGGTTGCAGCTTCCTTGCACGTCACCTCTTCTTAGGGTCTGTGAGTGTATGACCACCCAGGGTGTTCTCTATTTTAGTACTGTTTCCAAACAGAACTTGTGAGCAGTGTTAAATCTTAAAGTGAGATGCCTCTGAAAATCTTCCATTAGAAAGTGGACAGCTGTAAAACAAGGTGTATTTCAAACTGAGTCTTACAGGACAGAAGGAGGGAGGTGAAATGCTGATGTTCATCTAAGTCTTGTTTCACTTCAGAAACTGCCCTGAGTGCGTTGGCTAGAGTGCTGAGGGAAGACTGGAAACAAAGCGTGGAACTTGCTACCAATATAATTTATATTTTCTTCTGCTTTTCAAGGTGAGTGCAGTGTCCCTGTGTCTAGGGACACAAGGAACTTCTCCCTGCTTAGTGGCTTTTCATTTGTTTTCTGCACTGCACTACAAGGCCTCACTGAAACAGGATAAAAATCTGCTGAGGCAGAAACACGCTTGTTCTAAATGACAAAATTGAGGCACAAAAAGAACACTCCAGGTGAGGTGGTGTATATTAGAAAAGCGGGAAGAAAGTAGTAAGGATTCTGACCCGTAGCTTATGAGTTGAGCTGCCACCTTTCTCCCTCAGCATTCCTACAGGGAAGAAATGGTATTAAAAACCAAAGCGAGTGCTTGGTCTCACAGTCTTTTGATAGGCCGGTGTTTCAGTAAACCCTGCCTAGAAATTATTCAAATGGAATTTGCATCACAGCTAGTTTTTAAACCTCCCTTCTATTTCTGGTGAGTAGAGGATCCTCTGAAGCACTTACAAGAAGTGGGGCTGCTATGAAAACATTCTTTTATATATGAAAATCAGAATATGTTTTTTATTTTGACCTGGAACAACAATGTGCTGCTTGTCCTTCTACAAGTTTGGAAAAAATATTCCTGTTTTCAGGAACTTTTTGTGTTTTGAAATAATTTTCCAATAGAAGAGCATTATAATGGTGCACAGAGGAGTAAATACCTTTAAGATTTCATGTGTCGTGGTGTTGGGACATTGCTACCATAGCTGTCAAAACAGATTTGGGGTTGTTTGCATTTATTTTTTTCCTCACAGGTGTTTTTTCTTCAATGTAGTTTTTCTCAGTTTCATGGAATGATCACACACTACAAAATTGGAGCTCTGTGTATGAATATCATAGACCATGAACTGAAGAGACATGAGCTTTGGCAGGAAGAACTTTCTAAAAAGAAGAAAGCTGATATCCTTTTGATATGCTGGGGCAGCTTGAAGGCTTGTGACTTGTCTTATTAGCTGTTGTTGAGTTACAGGAGATGAGCGTATAGTAACTTCTGTGAAAGCAGTAGAAAGTGCACCATACAATTGCAGGTATGAAAAAGACCAAGAGTGAGAAGTTTGGGCTGCTGAAGAGATTAAGCTAAGTTACTAAAACAACTCAAGGAAAATAAATGGTTTGTTTTATCAGCAATATATCGTAGGAACATTTTTGCTGACTATTAGGATATAATACGTTTAGAACTAGGAGGAGTGAGAAAAATGATGCTGCATATTACAGGTGCAGCAAGCTGTTGCTGAGGTAGTGTCTTTACTCTGGCTATTCCACAGATACCTTGGTTTTTACCAGTGATTGAATTACACCTTTTAGGACAACAGTCATCTGGACTGTATAACTTATCTGAACTCCTTAACTTCTGCAATTTACTTGATGAAGATCCTGAAAATCAAACCCTGAAAAAGGACTATGAGAAAACTTACAAGAAATATCAAGGGCTGGTTGTCAAGCAGGAACAGCTTCTCAGAGGTACCACATCCAAGTAGCAAATCACTATGTGGGTAGAGGGTTCTATCAGGTGTTTTTTATAACAAGGGTGTCTTAAACGTTTGGAGCTTGTGGATGAATATGGAAGAGCATTGACAAAGAACAGGAAAAAGCTGAATGCTTAATCAGGTTGTTTGACAGTGTGCTAACAGTGTTTTAAAGTCATCTGTCAGTCTCGAAGGAAAAACAGCTCGAGTGATCCACTGAAACTTTTCTTTGCTTGTCATATTGGTTTGGGAATAGTTGGTTATTTTGATTTTGTATGTTTGATTTGTTTTTTTTTTTAAACTTAGCCAGTGTGTCTGACTCAAGTTGAATAGCTCTCACTCTATCTCAGTTTTAGTACTAAAATATACTTAATGTTCAATTGAAATGAACTGAGTGGCAAAGCTTTCCTGGGAAGGGCTTTTTAACGGTTCCCATTGGAATTGAAAGAAAAAAAATATAAAAAGCTTTTAGTGAACATGGTTCTTCGGTTTTTTGCAACACCACTATTAGAATTAATCTTAGTTTTCTAAACAGGGCTGAAAACCATTTATGGTCCATTTCCCTTTGAAATGCATGGGGAAGGGAGTGGAATGCTTCTGAAAGTCTTGTGTTACGCACTTACTGTGTATACAGAGACTTGTTTAGTTCTGTTGTCTTTGATCTGTTGGTATGATTTGTATTTGACTTAGTTGCACTTTACCTGCTCCTGAATCTTGCTGAGGATACTCGCACTGAGCTGAAGATGAGAAACAAGAACATCGTCCATATGTTAGTGAAAGCACTGGACCGTGATAATTTTGAGCTGCTTATCCTGGTTGTATCTTTCCTGAAGAAACTCAGCATTTTTATGGAGAACAAAAATGATATGGTAAGGCTCATAGCACTCTACTGCAATGCTGGAAAGGTGTGGACTTTGAAAACTCTGTGTGGTTGAAGGGAAGAAGGTGGCTTCTCTGTCCCCAGTGGCATACCAAACAGTGAAGCTATCTCAAAATATGATACATGAAATTCCACATTTTGAAGTCAGCACCTGAAAGTCTTGTCATACACCCACTTCTGGAAATGCCCGTATCCCAAACTAGACTCTTGACAACATATTATTGTGGCTGCCATGTATTGTCTTGGAAAGAGAGGTAGTTATCCTTCTGCAGTTGGCTAGACTTAGTTTTCTTATTTCCCAGGTCAGCTTTGTCTTCAAAGGCACCTCACAGCTGTTCCTTCCTGCTGCCAGTAGCTCCTAAGACCTGGAGGCAGCGTTATTCTTCATAAGCCTTTTTTAGGTGAAGTCTCAAACTTCTGAAACTGTAACATTCTTTTTAAGCTCTAGCTTAGCATTCTTTAAGCTCTAGCCAAGTTATCTCCTTCACTGATCTCAGTGGCTTTTAGTTAGATACATGCCTTCTCTTCTGTGTCTTTATGCCAGTTTGTTAAATGAAAATTATAAATTTTCCTTATCCAAGAGGTAATCTGAGATTAACGTTACGCTTAGACTGTGAGATGTAAAGGTCTGTATGAATGCAATAGAAAATTAATGGCATCTTCGTTACTGGAACCGCCATTCATGTGCATATGCACTGGACACTGCAGGCAGGAGGTATCTCCTTTATTTATATATGGGTATCCTATTTCTTAACAAAAGTCAGACACCAAGCGTGCATTTTGGGGGGAGTGTAGGCTGTTTATTAGGTGATTGGTCATCGATTTAGCTGTGCTTGTGCGGTGCCTTGAAGGACTTCATTAGGAAAGTAAGGATTAGCTCTCCAGCCCACTGACTTGTCGGCACACTTGCTGCATTCCATTTGATTTAGTGGAAGGACAAATGAAACAAAATTGTCTAATTTGTTTTATTGCAGAGTGTTTTAACAGTTTTGAAAAGGCTTTTGTAAAGGTTTGTATGCTTCAGGTTAGCTGTCTGTACGAGCATTTCTTGCTAATGATAAAGATGATACTTGTTTCTTCACAGTATTGTTAAGGAAAGTTACCAGTGAAGGAGAAGGTGTTCTAATATCTGTGTCAGGCAGCAACACAAAAACGTCAAAGGCAAAACGAGCCAAGATTAGTTGTGCAACACCTGATTCTAAGCAAAACTGAATAATCCACATATATTTATAGCACATTTTTTTCCTTTGGTATTCAAGTGCCATATTAAATTCAAAGCAGTGGAGTGGGAGTTCTTGCTATGTGATTGATTTTGATCAAAGGTATCAACTCAGTTGTTTGGTTACACTATGCCATGTGGAGAGAGCTGTAGTTTCTTTTCTTGGTATTCCTTCTGTGTGTATTTATAACTGGAAGCTGGTTACATACATGTAGAAGTTTGAAGAAGGCAGAGTAATTCAATGTGCTGCCTCCTGGCCAAAGAAGGTTCTGGGAAACAAAAAATGAATGCATTTCAAAGATTATGACAAATAAAAGCAGAGAAACATTGCTTAAAAGATGATGATAACTTTCTGAAGTCTTGCCAGGCAATGCTCGGATGTCTTTTCTGGTTGGTAAAGTGAACATGATCCCAGGAACTGATACCACTTCTCAGTTCCTGGATTCCGCTTTTTAATTTGAAAGTGATACATGTTTCAAGATGTCTTTCATGCTTTTATTAAATTAACGTACGGGACGGCATGCCTCTTCTGAGTGCACATGCAAAGTTCTGTTTAGGGGTGCATTTGAAATTCATAATGAAAGGTCTCAAATTCTTTGTGAATGCCAATTTTCTGTCTTCCTGGTTGGGGATCTCTTTGAGTCTAATGTCAGTTGCTCCAGGGTTGCTTGTGTTTAAGTTTAAATAAATTCTCCCCCAATCTAGTCTTGCATGTGATGTCCTGACCACATTCTTACAGTATTCCAACTGCGAGGAATATTTCCAAGACATCTGAGCTGTTTGGTTCAAAAACTATTTTAATCAACGTTACCCAGAAACACAATCTAGAAGACTTCAACCACAAAGCCATAATCAGAGCGGCTTCAGATGAAAATACATTGGCAGTCACTATTATGGGTACAAATTGGATATAGATTTGCACAAGGGTGCGTGTGAATATATAACGCAGTGAGAGGGCTTTAATGTTGAAGACGATGAATTTCCAAATTCTTTGGAAAAAGAATTTTCTTTTTCTTGCTATACAGGTTGAAGTGGATATTGTTGAGAAACTTGTGAAAGTGGTACCCTGCGAACACGAAGAC
>NW_010412912.1:47466-61912 GCF_000710305.1 Buceros rhinoceros silvestris | reverse complement strand
CTGCTGAACATCACTCTTCGACTCTTACTAAATCTCTCCTTTGACACAGGCCTGAGAAATAAAATGGTACAAGTTGGTCTGCTTCCAAAACTCACTGCACTTCTAGGTATGTTTCCTTTTGTTCTAACAGACATTTCAGCAGGGAAGCATTCAGCTGTTTGCATCATGATACAGCGTGCCTAAAAGTTGTTGCGTCACTGTTCTCTTTGCCAAAGAACTTCCTCACTACTCCTAACTTATTCAAATTGTCTTTTCAGCTGCAGGTTTAAATGGAAGGCTAAAATAATGTGGTTCCCAGTAGAGTTATTCCTAGGCTCTCTTAAACTGGTGAATGAGTCTTCTGGTCTTTAAAAATAACTTTATAGCTACCTGAAAGCCATGTGCCCTGACACATGGCTGATGCTTGTTATTTTGGGAGAGCATGTAGGAAAAATAGCCAGCAACTTCACAGAGCTTAGCTGATGGAGACACCAACTACCTGCCCCAGCCCCGCGCTTTGGTTTTTTTTTTTTTTTATGAAACTTGATATACCTGCTGCCCCTTGTTACCTTAATGGCCCAGGTAGAGGGATCTGCAATTTCCCAGGTTTGTCAGACTTTGGCTCTAGGCAGCACTGAATTCTGGACTTCCAGCTTGGCAGTCCGTAACTTGTGTTAGGATCGTATGAGTACTTCAGATACAAGTGAAACTTTTTGTTGTCCATAGGGGAAAGCGACAGAGGCAATAAAGGGTTTGGAAAAAGCAGAGGGTTGTCCGATATGATCATTGTTGTACACTGGAGGTCTCAGGAGGGAGCTCTTACTGCTCCTTGTGTATTCTTCAGCTGATATTATGTAGAGGCTGCTCTGGTAGACGCACTAAATGTTTAGCAGGGTTTGGCCGTAAGAATTGCCAATGCTCATTTTTAAGTGGGAGTTGAAGATCTAAATGTGTGAAACGCTGATGCAAGTCATTGTTAGATGTCTTTGAGATACACTGGGTTTAGGATATGCTAAATCCAGCTGATGTACCCAGGTGTGATGGGAACGAGTGGAATGCAAAGAGGGACCTATGAGCTTGCTCCCCTGGCTTTATATAGTCTCAGAATTACTTGCCTTCTCAATTTTATATTCAACCTCAACATGACCTTATTGCTGTTTAGTGTACAAGTTAACACCATGAAAACTTAGACTGCTTTGGAAGCTTTAATCCCATTGGTGATTAATATAGCAGCTACCTGATACATCCTGAAATGCCTCAGATCTTTGTATGCTTTCTGCCTCACAACCACATTTGCACTAGATAGATACCCTCCTCTGGGCTGAGCTAGGAGTCAGAAGAAAACTGGTGTTTGGAATCCCTCCTCTTTATACTTTCCTCACTACGATGTCATTTGGCAGAAAAGTGATACGACAGAAAAGTCATTTGGCAGAAAAGTGGGAGCTGGTCACAGATCAGTGAGATCCCTGCTCCCGGAAGTTCCCCATTTAATGTTAGAGTCAGACTAAACTCATCAGTTAAATGTCTGCTTTCTAGTGACTGATTCTAATGTGGAGAGAATTTCTTTTCAAATGCCAGTCTCTCGGACTTGTAAGCAGTGCTGGGTGGAAGGCCGTTTAGCTCAGAAAAGCTGGCTGCTATAATTGCAGTCAGTTCCTGAAGTGGCTGTTGGGGTAATCTGCAGCAAGATCTGCTAGTACTTTTGGAAGCTTACTGTCTCTTTGGCTCCACGGGTGGTTCTTTTTCCTTGCCTTGGAAGTGTTTGACCCCCGTGCCCCCCCAACCTTTTTTCTTTCTGATAGTGATGCATGCTGTTTGCCGTAGCTCCTCCTTGTTCAATTCTTATTTTGCAGTGTGCTGGTTAGAAAATGTAGGTAGAAGTCTATTACTTGTTTCTTAAGCCAGCTCTGTGATTCATGAGACTCTTCTTGATTAGGTGATGCAGATAATTCTTTAATCCATAACTTGGTGTGTCCTATCTCAGGAAATCCTGCAGCTTTAATAATAAAATAAGTATGTGCCGGTTGCCCCTTTTATACAGGTTACTTGGGTGTTAAACACGTATTATTCAAGTCAGTACCCTTCGGCTTGCATTTGCAAGTCACCTTAAAGTGCTAACACACCTCAACAGCTGTTGACAAGTTGCCATACAGCTCCTAATGCCAAGAGGTCAAGTTGTTGACTCAGCCTACTGAAATTTAACATTTGTGCATGCTGTGCCTTTCAGTCTTCAGCACCGTGTTTGAGATGAGTATAAATTAAGCATAGTAGGTGTTTAAGGGGAGAGCTGAGATTGCAAAGGATTGAAGGACAGGATTTGTCAGGAAGTGGTTTGGTGCTGAGCACTGAGGGGGCTGCAGTCTGCAGTTCTGGAAGATGTGTTGCTTTTCGAAGGGTCACTTAGTGGCTTGGGAGGAGGAAGGCTGCAAGTGTAGGTGGAGGCTGGAAGTGGAGGGGAGGGACTGGCTTTCAACTCTGAGCTATCAGGAATGGTCTTAGAGTGGCATGGATATATTGGAGAAGGACTGTCTTCTTTCTTTCCCTCTCACTCCAGTGTGTTGAGGCTGCTGTTGAAAGCATGGACACGAGACTTTCTGCTTTGTCTTGGTTTCCATTTTAATTAGCCGTTTCTTTTTAATAGTGCCAATGCCTGCTTCCCCATGTAGCTTTGCCAGTCAACACCACTTGCTATTTTCTGCGGCTTCTCTTCACAAGTCTGTAGTATTGTACATGACAAGATTCCGCTTGCTCCCTCCAGGCACCCAAGTTAATCAGCTGCAGCTGATCTTTGTAATGTTCTGAATCTCAAAAAACTGGGTGCACTTGAGGGAAATTTGGCTTCAGACTTGAGATCAGAAGCTGGAGGCTTGTGAGAGAGAGCCTGCTGTATTCAGGTTTTTACATACGCAAGCTGCTTGATGAGGAATGAAAAGAAATTTTTCTGATTTGTGTGACTTCAGTTCTTTAAGAAGACTCTGTAAATAAATCACCAGGCCCTCATGGAGAGCATTTTTTTCTTTTTTTTTTTTGTACCACTGGCTTTGCTCTAATATGTAGAAATTGTATTTACAGAGAGATCTTTCTTTTATACATTCTCTGTGACTGTTTTATGGGCCAGAATATGTGAAGTATGGCTTCAGTGGATTAAGGTGAAAACTTGTATAAATTCTCCAAGTGTATTGAACTAGAATTTTGCCTGAAATGTGGAAAATACAGATTCAGTGCCATCTAATCATCATCTCTGGAGACACCAAAGAAGCACACTATAGACTATTCTATGGAGGTTTCCTTCACCCTTGTAGTGCTCTCATCTTGCTTTTCATGGCATAATTCAGGCGGAGTGGAGTATGGGACTGAGTTGCTCCATATACAGTAGAGGTTGGTGGTCAGTATATTCTCTTGTGGGAAGTTTTATCACTAAAGGGGGGAAATGTAGAGCTGAACTTTAAGAAAACAGATTCACATCCTTCCTTTATCCCTGGGAATGCTCTTCCACTGTTGGACAGAAGGACAGTGTTACCCATTTTCATAATTCTTCCCCTGGATTTGTGATTGGTTTCTGAAGTAAATGCCCTGGCAGCAAACAGAAGAAAACATTGTCTGCAAGGGAGAATTGTCTACCCCTACTTCTTGTTTGGACCAAATTCACTTTGTTTTTTAGTTAACTGGCCAAACCAAATACAAAATTTTTAGTACAGCTCAAATATACGCGCAGCTTCTGATTCACATTCTTTTAATAAGGATGCTGGTTTGTGCTGCGCCTGAGTGGTTTCTTAACCTTTGTGAAGCGAGAAAAACACTTCTCCATTCTCCGTGATAACAGCAGGCAGTTGTACAGCGGAACCAGCTGAGTGCTGCTGTGTGTTGTGGCAGGCTGCAAGGTCGTCTTGGTGGATCCCTGTTCAGGAGCTTCTGGTGGTGTACAGGCGTGGCAGGCAGTGCTGGCGTTCTGTGTCTGCCCGTGAGTTAATTATTCCTCTCAAAAGGATATAAATGATAGGGAAAGGTGCAAAAGCTGTTACAGTGGGAAACTGTGCTGCTGCTCAAAGGGTAAAAGGAGTAAGTTTGTCTGCATGCAGGAAGCAAATGTTTTTTGTGATGTGTGCGTTCATCCCATTGAGCTGCTGGACAGTTCTTAGGTGTACTGAATTCACAGTGTCTTGAAATGCCACTTTCTTTTCATTCGCTTCCCTGTGCAAGCCATGCTTAAAGAATGAAAACCCGTTGTGCTTGAAAGGCAGACTTAAGTGTCTCTTCTTGGTTGCTTGGAACTACTGGTTGCTCTTTAAAAATGAGGGCTGACTAAGCACGAATATTGGTGAGCTGAGAAGTGGGCAGGCCACGAAACACTACCAGTTGCAAACCAGGCCTAAATGAGACATGGAGTGCAGAAGGGTTGTGCGTATGGCTGTGGAAGTGTTACACAGTGCCTAGGTGTTCAAACTCAGAAAGATTTTAGGTGGTGATGAACATCTTGGGCTATATTTTCCAGTACGGATTATAGTGACTGAAAGAAAATTGGCTTTGTGGATTGGTATTCAGCCAAGTAGGTGAGTGTTTGTGATATGACACTCTGAAATACGGCGTGATCTGTCCCAAGTAGCAGTAATATAGTTTTGCCAGTCATGGTATCGAGCCTTTGTGCCTTATTAATGTGAGCATTATATCTGGCCTGATATTCTTAACTTCTCAGTGTTCCAAGGCTTAGTATCAGTACACTGAGTAGTAGCAGCCACGTGATCTTATGTAGAAGTCTAAGGGCTGTGCGATAGTTTGCAAACTCCAAAGCAGGTCGAACTTTTCTGTCAAGAGTTCTTTACTGAAGCTGGAGATAGCTGGAGCTGAAGGGGACTTTGATTTAGTCCTCACTGAAAAGCCTGACTTCGCTAGGTTCATTGGTAGAACTTTTGAGAGTCTTATTATCTAAAAGCTTTCTGGAAACTGCTGATGTTCCTCTGGTATTTTTCCATTCTTTAGAAGTTAGGTTTAATGAGCAATCAAATAATTGCCAACCAGTTCTTTGTCGGATTTCTTAACAATCGAGTCTTGATGTGTTACGCAGCCAAGCTGGATTATATGTTGACTGCTGTTTAAAATCCCAAGAAGTACTTTGCTTCTAATTAATGGAGTGCTGTGGGTTTTTAATGTTCTATTCCTTTTATGAAAGTTTCTTTTAAGAAGGCTTAAAGTAGATGTGTTCTCTTTATGAGTTCACTTGGCCTTTTTGTAATGAACTTATTATGGAGCTTCACACATCTGTTGAAAAATGGAGCTTCTTATAGGCTACTGCAGTGTTTTTTCTGACTTTAATAGGCCTCGTTTATCCTATAAAGAAACATACATTTTCTTACCTGATCAAGTGAGCAAACAATAGGGGTCAGATGTGGCAAAGATCCTAACAAAAAGCACATGTCCAGCCATCAGGGCGAGGTAAAGTCATAATCGGGATTGCTTGAAGTTATTAATGGCAGTAAAATTTATGCTTCCTCCTGTTTTCCCAATTAAATTGAGAAACCTTTTTTTCCAAAGGTGGTTCTGCAGCAGCTGGTTCCAATACTTGTTGTGTGAATATCGCCTGGGGTGTCTCCATTCCTTTATAGTAGAGGCTGGCTGAAGCACATTAAGTAACAGTTCAGCTACAGGGACCAGTCTGTTGGAAAGCAGTAATTATTAAGGGATTTATTTTAATGGTAGTTTTTCTATCATTTGTAGTGAGTTTGGCCAAACCTTTAAAACCCTCCCCCCCCTCCCCCAACCCACAACAACACACACACACAACCCACCAAAAGAAACAAAACATATTTTAACATTCAACTTCTAAATCCTCATTAGAAGTGCACGTAAAATCTAGTGTGTCTAACTGGCTCAAGGAGAGTTTTGGGTCTACAATGTGTCTTAGAATCCAGCGCTTATTTAGATACCTTAACTGTGTGAAATAAAGAAATATAGAACTTAAAGTAGAGAGACATCAGTATCTCTAATACGGCGTTTGAAGCAGAAATAGAATTCTGACTCACTTTGGGGGAAGCACCTTCACTGATTCCCTCCCTCCATTGTGCTGCTGGTAGATTGCAGTGAATTGTCAGGGAAGAGTAACTGTAATTCATAACCTCATGTTTTTATATAAGCTTACAAGTTTTTGAAGTCTATCATCTACGGGTGTTTTCTGACTCCTTTAACACTGTCCAGAGTTGGAATCAGTGTTTTTCCATTTTGTAGCTATTTCAAGTGGATCCTTGCTATTCTGAACACTCAGCCTTTGACTGCTCGGGTGAGTGAAAGCTCATTGCTGTGGTGTGCTGCTCACAAGTGTACATGTGTATTTAGCTGTGTTAGTCGCTTTTTAAATGAAGAGGATAACTTTGGTGTAACCCAAGAAACTATGAGTGTTGGCTGAAAGTAGAAATGCTTATGACAGCAGCAAGGACAGGAGTGGAGAGATGGCAGCAATCTAAAGATGAGGGAGCTGAGCTGTCGGAAAATCACCAAACTGATGAATGGGAAGGATTCCCTGAGCCAGTATTTCTCCTGTGCAGCTTACAATATGTGACTGTGTGATTAATTGAAGTCCTGTAAATGCTTTTTTTGCATGTTGCAAGACCAAATTAATACTTAACAGTAAAATATAAAGCTAGTCTGTTGAACTACTGACATCTGAAAGCTTTACAGGGTGTAATTTGGATGCCTAAAGCATGACAGAACAGAAATAACCAGCTCTAGTTTCTTGGAAAAATCTCTGTAAAGAAGGGGTGGGGCATTTCTACTGGTCTTCCTAATCTATAGTAAAATCTTCATAAAGCCTGTATGAGGGCCAAGGCAGAAGAGAGAGGAGCACCTTTTTCCAGACCCCTTGTGAAGCCTGCAGGCAGAGGGATGGTCCCAAAGGATCATGTGGAACAACGTTGCAGATAGAGTAGCCCCATAGATTCTGAGGCTTTTGTAGGTTCAGATGTAAGGAGGAAGATTACAACCTGCTTTCCCTTTTGGATGTGTGGAAACATCTTAACTCACAAGTGTCTGCTGCTTGTCTAAGTTTCTCTGATAATCTTCTCCAGTGCAGGGGACTGACTGCAGAATCCCCATGTCTGCAGTTGCTAAGGTGAGAAATCCTCTGTCAGTTGATAGTATTATCTTCAGGCCCTTTGCACTGATGGGGGAAGAGATCGGCTAGCAAAGCCTTCATTGCACTCTAGTGAGTACAGTGCTGGTGTGTCTCTCTACAATCAGCTTTCGTTCCTCTGATCTTTGACACACAACTGCTTTGCAGAATGGGTTTTAATTTTACATATTGGAGTAGTCTCATTGTGTAAAGCAAAACTTTGTGACTTTGAGGCAGGGTCCTCAAATGTCTTTTCTTTTTGGAAAAGCTGTCAGATATGTGAGAAACCTGTAGATCATCAGTGAATGACCTTTTAAATAACAAAGCTGTAATGCTTTCACAAGAAGACGAATACGATTGAATTTGTTTACCTTTCTTCTAGACTCTACCAGTAGGAGTGTGCTGGTGCTTGCACAGGAGCAGAATCTCTTCAGTAATACAGAGCTTAATTCTTGTTATCCGGAAGACTCAAAAGCTCAACCAGTATTTAATTCCACTTGTTGGGCACAGCAGATTTGAACCTCAGTTTTGTACTTGAGGTTTGAAACAAGGGTGAAACCAATTTCCATTGCAATGGGGTGAATCATCCCTTTCTCCCAGTGAAAGGTAGCATCCTGCATTGGTTTTTTCCTTTGTTGAGCAGGAGCGTTTTGAAGTATAGCTGCGCCATCCATTCAGAGCTGAGGCTGCTCTTTTGTGGAGCTGTGCACCCGCAGAGCCAGGAGCATGGAAAACCTTTACCTCCATTCCCACCAAATTCCACACAGAAGATTGGAAGGAGTGTTTTAGAGCAGAGAAGCCTGAATATTTTCTAGTAATTGCAATTGAGCAGTTGCGGTAGTTCAATGAAATACTGTGCCTGTATGGGAAAAATCACGTCCTGTAAATTTCCATTTAATTGTATAGCATTTCATCTGTGTAGCTTGGTGAGACTTCTAAAGGAACAACTTTGCGTGAAATTTTATCCATCTGCTTTGAAAGTGGGTGCTTGCTTGCTTTGATTCAAACCAAGAACCGTGTCGTCCATCTTACAGTTTCTTGTAGTAATGGTTGTTAATTCTTTTTCTGTCTCTTGCTTTCTTCCCTGGTCATAGCCTGACCCAAAACACCTTTACCTTCTTGCTTCAGGGATAATCCTGATGCCTCCTGTTTTCTCTCTGCTCTGAACTTCTAATTGATTTATCTTGATTTGTGCAGTATATGGCATACCGCAATCAATTAGCTTCCAATTTCTGTGTGAAATCACGTGAGTTCAGGTAGAATTGCTCGTAGGACATCCTAAATAACAAAAATGGTTTTATTTTTTTTCCTGTAGTAAGATCAAGCCTCAAAAAATGACAGTGGCTGTGCTTTGTTGTCATTTATGAGTAGTAATATTGCAAGCGGGGTGTTTACTGTATATTTTTCAGTCTGTCCTGCATAGGGTTCCAGGCAAAGAAATGTAGGTGCTACAGATGTGCAGCTTCATTTTTGTCTGTAGCTGTAACATCAAATAATTCAACCTAGAATAGTAATTTTTTAGTCCTTTGGCTTAGGATTCATCATTATAATTCCTTCTTTGTTTACTAGAAAAAAAAAATTGTATCCGTATTTCAGATGTGACACATAGTTATGTGGGGGGTGTAGAACCCAAACCCAAAACAACTCCAACCACAGCAAAATCAGGATTTTAAGTTAAGCTTATGGTATGAAGCTGGTTTCAAATAACATAAGGGTGGCACAAGAGGGGTTATTAGTTTGTAATTATTATAATAATGTATTATTTACAATGTCTAGTCTCCTTGAGTATGAGCAGATTTGAAAATTCTTTCGGGTTCTCCTGATAAAATAAACAGATATATCCAGTATGATTTATATTTATATATGTAAATCAAACCAGTATGTGTCTAAACCACACATGGCGTAACTTAGTCCAACTCTTCCAGAGCTGGTTGAAAGGAATGATATGGGATAGAGGTAAGCAGAGACACCTTTCTATCGATTTTTTCCTACGATCACTGCTAATTGTGATCCATGTGCATAAACTCTTGATTCAATGTTTTCTGACAGCCCTGTGAGACAGCTCATAGATCTCATGCTCTGTTTGTGACATTCTTCCATCTAGATTTTTGCTTGCCTAATTCTGCAGCAGATCTGACTTGAGAGTATCAGGGTTTGAAACTGCAATGAAGATGCACGCTGCCTTTTTAATAGGTTTTTACCTTTGTGTTCTGGTTTTGATTTAGTGTAGCTAATGTCTTGCACATGAGTTGGACAGGCTGTATTTCATATCTAATGTGGAGACTTTGATTCCATTACAAATAATGGCTGCATTTGAATAATTTGGTGGTTACATTTGAATAATTTAGTCCATAATCTATATTCTCATTTTTACTGTAGCATTTGAAATCTGAGTGCTGCTGCTGCAAATCAGGTTGGTGTTTCAGTTTTACACCTTCAGGGTTTCTCTTTTGTTACCATGGAGCTAATGGAGGATTTTTTTACTTTAAGCTCCAAACTCAAACCAAAATGTAGGATCTGATCCTATGATCAAGAAAACTTTTTCTTTCTTTAGCTTCTGCTACTAGTACCATTTAGATCTTTAACTTTTGTAAGAACTAGACATGAAATTCAGATGCTGGTCCACAGAGCTGGCACATGGCTGCTTATTAATGTTCAAAGGCTAAAAATCTGAAGCCATTTTGAACTCAGAACCCATCGTGTATTTATTTCCCTCTCTAATTTGCAGAAAACTAGTTGTGAAAACAGCCTGAGGGACCTGATATTTTTCCATCCCAGCTGCTCCAGCTGAACTACAGCTGCAAAAAAAATCTAAGTATTGTTTCTATAAACTGTTGAGTGTATTTTATAACACAGTAATTCCCACAAAATCAGTAACTGCAGTTAATGACCGGTTTGTTAAGGCATTAACTGCACTCAGCTGGGAATGACCCATTTCTCTGGAATGGCTGTATAAGAACTAAGGATAATTCAGTAACACTTTCAAATAATTATTTGGTTAATTAAGGGTAAATTCTTGTGGAAATCCTATCAAAGTACTCATGACCCCCACATTTAAATTCCAATGAGTTCATTATGATTCATGTTTTATTGTCATAAATACCAGAAGAATCCATAATGACTAGGCCATTATTTTCCAGGGCTGCCCTTACTGCTTTAGGCCATTTGGCTCTTCCACCTTCAGTCATAAAAAGCTTGATGCTCGAAACTACCAGCATTTGTAGGCCACAACTTTCTGGCATCCCTCCAAAACTTTGGTGACTTTTATGAACACTTTTGGCAGAGATCTGTGGGTTTGTTTTTTTTTTTTTTTTTCTTTCTCTTTCTTTTTCTAGTTGGGGGAATAATTGATGCATACTGTACCAAGTCATAAGGAAGTCTTCCTTAGAGTGTCTGCTTTCTCATGTGTGGTCTTCAGTAGTGGTCAAAAATAACAGAAAAGATTCCACTTTGAAGCTTTGGAAAGCTGTTCTCTAGCCAGGTACTGGGCAGGGTTTGAAATTTTCACAGCCAAGTCTCTAAACAATGATGACTTAGGGCTTTGTTCATTAGCATTCACGTGAGTGTAAAATAATTTTTAAAAAAGGTACGCTTAGTACAGGCATATTCCCAGTTTATATTTTGGGAAGTGAAGTCCCTGTGTTGAAAGGATGGCAGTCAAACTTGGTAGGTTTTTCAAACAGTTTGTGGCTTCTTACTCTTTTATACCATCTTTGTCCTGCAAGATGGTGCTTAGTGTTTAAAGTGCTGTAGGTGTTCAGTCTCTGCCTCATCATGCTGGCTGTGCTTAGAAACTGCCACCTACTCTTGATTTTCCTGAAGCGTTTGATTCTTTTGATCACACGTTGCCACTGTTTTGCTTGAGAACAGAAAAAAAATCAGGAGGTTCTGCTCTTTCTCCATAGGGAAAGCGGGACAGTAAAACTTCCACACATCAGCCTGAAATTAATACCTTTCTGGGAAACTAAAATGAAATTAAGCTTAAAGGCATATACCATTTAATACTGAAAAGCTGCTGTAGTTGCACACTGTTTTCTTTTGGCTTTAGCTCTGTAGTCTGTTTTCATGTTCAATTTAGAAGAATTCAGGGGTTTTTTTTCCTGTTTACTCACAATTGAAAAATACTTCCTTGGTGAGCCTGTGCAATAGGTGGCTGTGACTTAAATGCTCTAAACCCTTCTCTGTTCCCTGTGTTGACAGTAGGATGGGGGGATTCATGGAAAACAGGTCAGTTAACTGCACGGCGAGAAGGGATTTAAATTAAACTCTTCATTTTGAAACTATAGCTGTCTTTGCTTTTTGTGTGTCATGAAATCTGCCTCATGGAACATACCTCTTGAGCACAATTTAAGTGCCAGTCATTAAAAACCAGCTCTTTATGAATTCATTTAGATAAAATAAATAGATTTGAGTTGTAGCTATTCTTCACTCTTCAGGTTGAGTATCTAGGTCTTTCTGATTATTTTTGGTAGTTTAGGAATGGAGGCAGTGCTGTCGTTCAGCACTCATACCCAGGCTGTTCTGGCATCAGAAATGTTGTGACAGCCTGGACCTTTTTCAAAAGGGGAGAGAAAACTATGCAGAGTTTCTTCTTTTTAAACAGAAGGCTTTTGCCACTGCAGTAGGCTATTTTATTTGAAAATAAGCTACCAGTATTGCCAAATACCAGGAAACTGCTATTGCTATCAAATATAAGGCTGTATCTTAACTGATGCTTTATCTTAGCACAAATGAAGCTTGCAAAACTAAGGAGGAAGAAAATCATGAAGGAAGAGATTAAGCAGATACAAAATAGCATTGTTCTCATTGACTGCCTGCTAGTTCCTACCTGCTAAAAGTCTGGTCCAATTTCTCCAGTTTGTTTTTCCTGTTGCTGTTGAGGGGAGCCGACCTTCCTCCCTTTTATCTTGGCTCACCTTTTACTTTATGTAGCGTTTCCTGCATTGTCCAGCAAAGTGTAATAGTAATTTGAGTCTTAAATTTGAGTCTTGATGTTTGAATCTTGGAACTAGAAACATGGAAAAAGTATTAAGAACAGTGTAAACAGTTCTTTTTTTCTTAACCCCATGAAATCTAAAGGCATGATTTACTGTTCAGATTTTTATATTTGCTTAGGAGAAGCCCTTAGCTGTGTGTATGGGAAGTTTGGGTTTTTTTATGTGATTGTAGTGTCACTGTAAATTCAACAAGGGAATTGGTAGGTAAGATGATCAGTCACAAGAGAAGCACAAAACGTAATAAACACCTAACTTTGTTTGCTTAAAACAGTGTGTATGCGTTAGCAACTACAGCACTATCTGTGCTTTAGTAATAGCCAGGGTGGCTTTCGGACCCAGGCAGGATCCTTTCTCCAGCTGCTAAGTGCGTGGCAGATTGTGATACAAGTCACGTTTTCTCAAACAGGTAAGCATCCAGAAGGATCTGAAAGGTCAGCTATGTTTTTAGGTTTGACGTGGGTAAGAATGCTTCACTGCTTTTTGGCAACTGCCAGAAGGATTTCATGGGTCTTTTTTGGTAATTCGATTTTGAAAAAAAGGCACAAATGTGCATTCTCAGGATAAAGGCATCATATCCTTGCTGCTTGCATATCCTTGCTTCCAGCTCCCAGTGATGTATGCAGAAGAAAAATCTAACTGCGTTGCTTGCTGTTTGAGGTCTTGATGCTTTGCCAAAGTGTTAAACAGATATGCTCTAACCTAGCTTAAACAGAAGTGGGAGGTAGGATATTTCTGATCAGTTGTATAAGATCTGTGAATAATTCTGAGTTGGTGATCTTATTACATCCTGGTCTAACTAAAATAAGCATTCGGATGAATGTTTTATCCCATGTATAGCCAGTATCCTGCTCATGTAGGGGTAGAGGAGAGCTCAAGAGAATGCTCGGTCCAGACTTCGGCAGTGAGTCCGCATAAAATTTGTCTGTGTTTTTAAGCATTTGTGCGTTTGTCTAAGGTTTTATAGCAGCTTTCAGCACAGCCTACTCACATGAACTGCTCCAATATTTCTGGAAAATCTCTTTCTCTTTGGTAAGTATCAACATGAAAATATACTCATATTTCTTAGAAATGTGTCAAACACAAAAGGCATGCACAGGGCTATGTTATCGTTTAGGATATTAAAACAACCAGTATGTGACTTACCTAAAAGGCACTGGGTTCTTTCTAACACTTTTTAGTCATAGTTCTTATTTTTCTCTCTGGCATTGGTACATTCTTTATCATTTCACTTTGAGACAAGTTTGTTGTTTCAACAGGAGTATCCACAGTTAAATTTGCATTACCTTTGATACTTAATTTCCTAGTGGGAAGTTGATGAAGGCTTTCTCTGGATGGCCTATCATTACTAGGTGTTTCTTTCACAAAATAGATTCCTTGCAAAGCGAGGTTAAGGAGTTGTTTTGAGGTGCTGGGGAGAGGGGAGTACTTAGCGTAGCCTTTGTTCCCGCTTTGCACAAATAGGTGGTTCATTTGGATAGGCCAGGCAAGACCCTTCCATTAATGTTGCATTTCTGATTTAAACTTTCCCTCTATTAGCTCGGATTTGCTTTTCACTTTCCCCTTGTTAAGTGTTTACAACACCTAAAATACCAGGCTTCTATTAATACGGATTCTTTTTCTCCTTCTAGCAAATGAAAACTACAAACAAGTAGCAATGTGTATTCTGTATCACATAAGCATTGATGATCGCTTCAAATCAATGTTTGCGTACACAGACTGTATCCCACAGGTAGGTACGTGCCTTTATGTGTGGTGAGGTGCCAAGAGGCAGCTTTTTCTCACGCATAGCAGAGCTCGCACTGACACCCGCAGGTGAAAGTGGGAACAACCACCGTGCTGCTGGGTCGGTAGAGAACCACCTATTCATCGGGCATCTGTGCCTGCTGTCTTTTAATGGTCCCCAGGAAAGCGATAGGTGACACATTTTCTGTCAGTGCTGCTGACTGTTGAATTGGTAAAAATACAGGTGGCCTGATGAATTTCTACAGAAGATCGGGAATGCTCGAAAGAGATTAAAGCTTGTGCACAGCAGGTCCTTAGGGAGCCTTGTGGAAAGTATTTCCTTTGCAGTTTGAGAAGGCATTCTTTTCTGATCCCATTGGGTATCAAAATTTCAACGTCTCTAGTATTACAGGATATGAACTGGAAACCAGCCAAGCTCCACGACAATTCCTTTTCCAACTGCCGGCATGTCCACCAGGGAAGACTTGAAGACTATGGAAGGCTCTTCACCAGTCTTTCGGGCTACAGATTGGTGTTGCATAACATTTTGTCTCCAGTCCTAGACTTTGATCCAAGCACAGACACAGTATCATGGGCTTTGGGGTTTTGTATGTATGGCTTTTTGTGTGTTTTGTTGTTTGCTTGGGTT
>NW_010412912.1:43311-47425 GCF_000710305.1 Buceros rhinoceros silvestris | reverse complement strand
TTGCAGTGGGTTGTGGGTTTTGTTTGTTTGGGTTTTTGTGTGTTTTTTTGTTTTCTTGGGTTTTTTTTTTTTTTTTTTGACAAGTTCCAAATCTTCTCTTACTGATCTTTTTCTCAGTTCTGAGGAGGCTGGACTTGAGAGAGGCTGCGTTGCCTGAGTGTAAAAGTTCTCTGGTAGCTTTTTCGGAACTGCACCACAGTGTCGTCTTTCCTGCCAAACGTGTTTTTAACATCAAATACATCCAGAATGGATAGTTGCCATGGAAAGTTTTCAGAATGTTTCTGGTCATTATCTCATGACAAAAATAATTATGTTTTTCCAAATACAGGAGGATTTTGGAGAATAGGGGAGAACTGGTGGGAATAACTAGCATATGTTACAAAATGGTCTCGTAAACATCCTACTGCCTGGCTTTTCTGCCACAACAAGCATCTCTATGTTAAGGCATTTTCATGACGTAAGGGACTTGCTTTGTTCTGAGCGGTTACCAGCCAATCTAGAATTCATTCTCCGTGTGTCAGGGCTCACTTATGTGCTTTCAGGGAATCTTGGCATGGCTCTTGGTTCCCCAGTGTCAAATGTAAAGAGCCGTGGACACTTCAGCGATAAGTTCTGAGCTTTGGTGAGCATCACTGTTGTGATAGGCAGTGACTACTCAAACTAGTGTTTACAGAGCTGTATCCCAGGACTAGTGGAGCTGGAAACAAGTTCACTGCCCTTGTTGGACTTTGGCTAAAACTGCAGACCTTGAAGAATACCTGTGGCGGCTGATGCTTCAGTGGTCAGTGTAATTATTCGCAGACCACATCAGCCAACTGTTCAGAAAAGACAAGCTGGACAACCAAAGCTTAAATTTTATTAATAAACGTTCAAAATTAGATGGTTATTAAGGATGACAGAGGTAGCAGAAAACATGAGGAAGTGGATAGGGCATTAGGAGAAGAAAACAACCTTTTTAAAAAGGTGCTCCCTGCCATCCAGTTCTATCCAGGAAAACTAAATTCTCTTCTCAGTTGCAGTGTGTGCCCTTCTGTGAACACGTACCTGTTTATTTTTGAGGAAGGGTGTACATCTAAACTGGCAAATACTTGGTACCACATGCTTAGCTGTTGTAGAAGGTGACTGGAAAGGCAATCCTCTGCTGTCTTTTGGAACAGGCGGAGTGCTTGACAAGGGCTTGCGCGTGCTGTCCCAGGTAAACATCCTTGTGGATTGCAGGAGTTAGTGGGTGCTATTCTAGTAACAGTTAAAAGCGAGTATTAACAGTTCGTTCTTGTTTAGACCTCAGCAACGCGTGTTTTGTTTAAATAGGTGCAAATGCCAACCAGATGCTTATAAAAGGCTTTATTGGTAATAACCCGGCCAATCAAAGGGCATGGTTAGGCAGTGATGTCATGGTGATATTTAATATTTTACTGCAGAGCAGTGTGCAAGGTTCTCCACAGTTACCCACATGTTTTCCACCACGGTTGTCCTGTTTGGCCTCTCTTTGATCTATAAACTTCTTTTCAGCTTAATGCTGGTAAACGTCCTCTCTTGACAGCACCCTTTGCTCCTGTCCGCCATTATCTGCTGAAGTTCAGAAACCAGAGCATCACTTCAAACAGCCGAGTTAGGGAGTAGCTGGTCAGGAGAGATTCCTGAGGCATGCAGTTCTGGCATAATCATTCAAAGATGTTTGAGCAGGGCTTGGGGAGGGGGTTGGACAGAGGTGTATGTGAACAGAGAGCTGTGGGGGTTGGCCTCTGGTCACTGGTAAATAAGTGAAGGCAGGTGCCAGAGAGTCTAGACACAGTGATTTCAGTCCTGGTCTGTGGTATCTGATACTCAATATGGGACTTGTCTGATTGAACACTACTGCCTCTTCATTGCACATGCTGCAGTCTTTTTACTGCCTTCCTGTTAAATCAGTAAAAGATGACAATGGACATAGTAAAAGCAGAACAAATTTAATTTTAATATTTCCTATTTGGCAGCAATTACTCTTCCTTTTGAAGTGGCACAAGAAGCAATCAAATTAAATGAAGACATAATGGGAAACATGGAGCTCGTACGAAACTATTATTTTAAAATTTGAACGGCTTTAATTGAAACTGGATATATTTTTTCTTTTTATAGAGAAGTAGTTCAGTAATTAAGAGTGTAATCCCACCTTGTTAAACATCTAGTTTTCACAGGTTTTGTATTGCGTAAGTAATGAGAATGTTTTTTAAAAATCTGCTTTTAAAGGTTTTGTAACAGAAGAGTTGCAGGAGGTGATTTCTGAATGCTCACATTCTACTTCTTGAGTGGCAACTTTCTTCTCTGGTTAATTCACTCTTATGTGACTGTCAGGCTTACGGATTTAATAAACCAGAGGTTTTATAAGTTCTTAAAACAAGCTCAGGAAATCCGATTCTACCTTTTTAAGAAAGGGAGGGAGAAATCAATGATAGCTTTTAAATGAGAAAAGGAGACGAATAACTGTAAGAGATTATTTTGAGGATTCCCTTTGCAGTGAAAGCCTGCTATCTGATAGCAGGTAAACATGGGATTGCTGTAGTAAAATACTTAGGATTGCAGTAATTTCACTCCAATTGTTCCTGGGTTTTCCATCTTCTCTAAATGGGTTGTTCACCCTCTTTCTCTAGTTTTTATTGCATTACAAACTGTCTTTCCACCAGGGGGCAAGCACACAAATATATAATGATTAATTGTTGCTTTCTTCTCTCCCCCGCCCCTTTTTGACACAAACTGAGCTCCGTTTTTTTTATACCTTATGTCCTGCATGTCTTTAGGTTCAGTTGTTTCTACTTCCAGTCATCTCAGTCTTGTCATTCTGCCGCTTTGCTTTATAGTCTTCATGTGTCTTATGAACTGAGCGGGTTTTAGGAGCAAATAGGGATGTGTCCTGCAGCTGCTCGGTGAGGAAGCCGAGCAACTTGTCTGCCATGGCTGGAAACAGAGAAAAAGAAACGGATGTATTTGGGTCATGTTGATATGTTCTATACGCCATATCGAAAAATGTCCATGTTGAACAAAACGAGACTAGACCAACAGCCTGTGACAATACAGGATGTGTAAAATGACAGCAATCCACAGGTTATTTGCCTAGGGAATCATCTGGGAATTCACTGACACTAAACAGTCAGAGCAGGATTGCAGGCAGCTGTCTACCTATGTTAAGCCAGGTTGTTCTGTCCCCTTACCAGAAGAACAGGACAGCTGCTGAGAAGTTGTTGGCATGTGGCAGCGTTCAGCTTTAGCAGCGGGAGCTGCAAAGATACGGCACGTTGCTGCAGATACCGCTAATTTACCTGTCAATGGAGAAATCTCAAAGCAAAGTACTAGTAGAATTATTCTGCAGTTAACTATCCATTCAGAGTTGTCATTTTGTTAAACAACCAGGTATTAATCTGACTTCTGTGGAACTAAGTTGTGGGTTTTTTCCCATGCTAAGTCTATCTAAACTTTCAGAACAAATTTATCTGTTTACAACTTCAAAAAAGCTGTAGAAATAAAAAATTCAGTGCTAGCAATAAAGCGTAACAAACCTGAGTTAATTGAAGGTAGTGAGTGACTGCCAGTTTTGGCACTTTAGAAGCATTGTTATCCCCAGATAATGGAACTATGCGTATTCTGCTCTTGACCTTTATAATGTTACTGTGCCTGTAGAAATGCTGAATATTAATTTAAAAACCAAAACAACTGTAGTTGACGACATAACATTGTTCTTCTAATGCTTTGGGAAGATTAATGGGTTAAGTGGGCTTGTGTTTCTTGGCAGTTAATGAAGATGCTTTTTGAATGTCCTGATGAGCGAGTTGACCTGGAACTTATTTCTTTCTGTATTAACCTCGCTGCTAACAAAAGAAATGTACAACTCATCTGTGAAGGTAAGTGAACTGCGATTTTACCGTTTTCTTGGAAGTGATAAAACACATGTATTTTTAATATACTTATGTATATAAATTATGTATACTTGAGTTATTTATACATTTGTATATATATTTAAAAAAAATAAAATGCACCCATTTGGGTAACGATTGCAAGTAAACAGCCAGATCCCAGCCAAAATTGGTCTCAGTGGCAGGGGGGGCACTGAGACACATGGCCACATCTTTCCCATGTGGAC
>NW_010412912.1:25881-43250 GCF_000710305.1 Buceros rhinoceros silvestris | reverse complement strand
TGGTCTCAGTGGCAGGGGTGACACTGAGACACATGCCCACATCTCTCATATGTGCACACAGGTCTGTAAAACACACTGATTTTTCCCTATTACTGTGGGGAAATATGGCTGTGGGGAGATAGGCATCAGGTAGAACAAAATATGGCTAAAATCCATCTTCAGCTCCTCTGTGTTCACCTGCCAGAACCAAATTAATAGCACAGTGATGTCATTTAGTTGCATCTTTCCATTCTTTTTTTTTTTTTAATTGAGCATCTTTTGGGTTCTAGTATTTTGTTACATGATATAGGTGGTTCGGCATTTCCTTCAGTAGCTCTCTAGATTGCTTGTCAAGTTTTGTTATTTTCATACTACCAGTTTTAAGTGCAACATCATTATTCAGTGGCTCTAATTTCCACTTGTGCTCAATTTTCGCTATGAACTTACTGCAGTAAATTATGAGACTTTAAAAGGGGCAGTTGCAATCAATGGGTTCGATGGCCAGTAGTGGCACTTGCAAATCCTGTGCATAGCTCTGTAGCAGGAGGAGCAAGGAGATCCAGTTTTACATTAAAGGTATAAATGAAATTGAAGCTAGTAGTATTTATTAGATAGGCAAGATGATCTTCTCGAAACACACTGGTAACAGAGGGACTTGCCCTGTGCAATCAACTACTTCAGATCTGTGCACGTCTGTTACGTATATTCCTACATAATGATCTCCGTGACTGGTAGGTGATGGTTTAAAACCGTAACATGGTTTTTATTCCATGGAGTGTGGAGAGAAGTCTCGGAGCTAACAGCTCAACAGCTGTGCTGCATCCCCACTAACTGCACTTCATGGTAGGATAATGGTTCAGATCTAGAGCCTTACTTGGTCTGAATAAATAAATAAGCATACCTGAAGCATTGAGCTATTTATCTGACTTTTTAAGCATCCTACCAGTACATACGGTTGTAGTAGTTGTTTTAGAGAAGCTATCAGATTCGTGCAGAGCAAGTCTTGTCTTCTCAACTTGAACTTGGAAGAAGAAATAGTTCCTGTCTAGATTCTTCACTTTTTCCATTTAAACTTAAAAATTGAAGCTGTTTTATGTGTGTATGCATGTTGTTGGTTTTTGATAGGCTGGTACTTTCCTCATTGTTTTTTATTTGGATGATTTCCCTAATGTTTTTCTTATAAGGAAATGGTTTGAAACTGCTAATGAAGCGGGCTTTGAAATTCAAGGACCCATTGTTAATGAAGATGATCAGGAATATTTCACAACATGATGGGCCAACTAAAAGCCTGTTTATTGTAAGTACTATCTATTACCTAATGTGATCTCTGATTCTTCCTACTGGAAAAGAGTGGCTTTGGAGAGCTGCTGTATTTTGTCTTCACAGTTTAAATTTTCTTGGCGGTCATGGGTTAATTTATGTTTTGCTTTATAAGTAGACCAGAGTTTGGATCCATCACCACAAGGAAAACAGATTTTAAGCTGTAGCCAAAAAGTCCCTGTTCCAAAACACACACACAAAACAAGCAAACAAAAAAACCTTCAGCTGCTAAAGTGCACATAATAACAATTAACAGTTATCCTAAATCTCTGCTTTTAGAGCTAGAGGACAAAATAAAGTGGGTTGTTTTTTTTTTTTTTCATTGTGCCAAGTGTTTCATATCAGTGGGTATTTTAAAATTTTGAATACTTGATATTCAGTGAACTGTGCAAAGCTGCCTTTTCAAAAGAAAGGGGGAAAACACAACGTTCTAATTCTGGAAATTGTAAATGTATGTTAAAATGAGGACGGAATATCAAATTGCCTTAAAGCAGTGTGGAACTGGTAAGCAGAATCCGTGAGTTCCCTGACCATGTCCCCAGAAAATCTTGTAATTGTTTATTAAAATTTTTAGGAAGAGGACTCCGCTGCTGTTAGTAATGCAATATGGAGTTTGCTATCCTCGTTCCCTCATTTTCTAACAGCTTTCTCAATCTGCATTTGTAGTAAGAACTTTTGGAACATCTGAACAAATTATCTACATCTTTGGAAAGTGGAAGGATGGAGAGGAAGAATGGTGAAGTGTTTTCTTGCGTTACACTTCAACTGAAATTGCAACTGCCTTGTTAGCCCTCATTTCAGGAGGAAAGCCTCCTTAGTGTTCTCCTGAAAACTAGTTTTGATTTGACTCAGTTGTCAGTTCTTCAGAACCCCAGATTATTCACCTGAGATGTTTGTTGCTGGATTTTCTGTAGGATTATGTTGGTGATTTAGCAGCTCAAATATCAAATGATGAAGAGGAGGAATTTGTGATCGAATGCCTGGGAACACTTGCAAATTTGACCTTACCGGATCTGGACTGGGAACTTGTGCTGAAAGAGTACAAACTGGTTCCGTACCTCAAGGATAAACTAAAACCAGGTCTGCATAAAGTTTGATTAATCTTTCAAACTAGTCTTGAAGATTACTTAGAGCGCTTTTTCAGAGTAGAGTCTGTTTACCTTTGGAGTTTGTGATTGATTGGGGAAACATAATGCTGTAGAACAGAACCATATCTATAGATAAATATACAATTGCCACAAGATAACGATTTCAGAGGTAATACTTTCTGCCTTCTGACTTACCAGGTTCTGCAGAAGATGATCTCGTTTTAGAAGTTGTGATAATGATTGGAACGGTTTCGATGGATGACTCTTGTGCTGCTCTGCTGGCTAAATCTGGAATTATCCCTGCGCTCATTGAGCTTCTAAATGGTATATGGCAATGTTTGACTTCAGGTCTTGTTTTTGAGAGTTTAGCCGATGTAGCTGTGCTGTAACTCCGTTATTGATAGAGAGATATTGAATAGTGGTCTCAGATTTGATTTTTTTTTTTTTTTTTTTCCACAACTCCTGCTGCAATCTCTGTTCTTTCTAGTTGGCTGGAGTGTGGCAACTTGTTGTGATATTTGGCACCCGACCTCTACCGTCGAGGTCCATTTATACACTTTCTCTAACGTAGAGGATGCAAAATGGCACTTTATTACGTAATGAACAGGGTTATATAATCTCCCAAGAAGCCTCGCCCATCATGGGTGGTTACTGCATTCCTGTAACGTAAGCACATAATCTTCCGACCGCCCACACTGCCACCCAGTGTTCTGCAACACTGGAGCAGGGAAGAAAACACTTCTTTTGTGTTGTGGGGAAATGAAAACTCACTCATGCCACTGAACTGTCTAGCTGACAAGTAGGAGCTGAGCTTCCTCTGAGCATCGAGACATTCTAGTTGCGAGGTCTGAAATTGTGGTTTGTTTTTTTTCTTTTTTTCCTTGCAGCTCAACAGGAAGACGATGAGTTTGTCTGCCAGATCATTTATGTGTTTTATCAGATGGTCTTCCACCAAGCCACCAGAGATGTCATTATCAAGGAAACTCGTATCTTTTTAAAAATTAAACATCTAGAATTACAGCACTTAATTTGCCATCACTGTTGTTTGCCTTTATTTCTCTTGCATAAACCTCCCAGTCTCAGAGGTTTCTTTGTAAATGGTTTATTTCATCTGAAGAAAGAAAGTCCAAGCAATCTAGGCATGTAAGGGGACTGCAAGATTAATAATAAAGATTAGAAGTTTGCTTTGAAACAGGGAAAGGGGTAGGAGGGGGAATACTGGACCAGATGACCCACCAGTTCCTATCCAGTCTGAATTACTGTATGAATTTGTTTTGTAAATTAGAATTGAAAGCATAATCCATAGAAAAACTTAAATAGAGCATAGACAGACTTCTTGCTCCGCAGTATTATACAGGTACGTTGCGTAGTCTGAAGTTATGTGCATTAATGTACTTTAATAGCATTCTTTCTTATATCAGTCTGGACAACAAGTAATGCCTGCTCTGTTGTTTTTTATCCAACTAATTATGTTTAGCACGTCATCTTCCCTCTCTGGAGACTTTGATTTCTCTTCCTGGCTTGCCTCTTTCTCCTTTTTTTGCCCGTCTGATGACCGAATCTTTTGTTCAGTTTCCTCATGTCTTGGATCTGTTCAATTTTTTTTTGTGTGTGTGGTGCTTACATCTCTTATTTAGTCTTCACTACTTTTTCAGTCACTGCTGATGTTGAACTCATTCAGATGATCCAAAAACTGTGGAAATCCAGAGGCACTAGCTGTCTTTGTGGGCCTTAAATGAACATGAAATTTTACTGAAATGGAAAAAATAGTTTGAATGAAGCCCTTGTAGGGATAAAGGATTAGTGATTACTTCACTAACGATCCTAGGACTTCTTAATTTCCTTTTTCCTTTAAGCTCTGTGGAATATCTGAGAAGCCATGTGAGCTGTTGTTCTTTGTCTGCTGTTTGGACTCCTAGGTGGCTAGCTTTAAATAAAAATTTACATCTCTTTTTATATGTAATGTTAAAGCATCAACACTTGAACAATGCTTTTCTTACTCAAGACTAGTATTAATGCCGTCATTTGCATAATAGATTACCTTCAATATTTTTGAGACCAATACATTGGAAACCTTCTTTTAAAACAAGAAAACTCCCTAAAGAAGACAAAAGTAACAGTCTCAAAAGATTAAACTGTTCCTCAGTCTGTGCCTTTTGGACTCGCACGTTAGGTGCATGGATTTCCTGTAGCTGATCAGAATGTATTTTCTTTGTAAGGGGAACATGATTTTTCTTCAGCTATTTTGAAGAATATTTGGGTGTCTTAAAATGTGATTAAAAAGAAGTGTTTGGGGGAAGGCTGCTGAACTTCACATGTGAAGGAAAATTCCTGACTACTGTTCTTAGTGAGATTTGCAGTTGGAAGAACCAAATCTGTGCGGGAAAAAAAAATAGCTTTTATCCTTAATAGTTTCTTTCCAGAGGCTCCAGCATACCTGATAGACCTGATGCATGATAAAAATGCTGAGATTCGCAAAGTTTGTGACAACACTCTGGATATTATTGCGGTAGGTTTGATTGGGGTTTTTTTATCATCTGTCCTTCCAGAACCTCTTCACGTGAGATAATTCTAAAATAACTAAGTAGCAATAACTTGCAAATTGAGAATATTTTTCATGTCCAACTTTCTCATCACATAAGTAAAAGACCAGTTTTCAAGGGACAGTTACCAGTACCAGACTTGCAGAAAGTGCATATATACTTTGAAAATTTACGTCAGTTAGTTTTACACTGACACGCTTTGAAAGAGTGCTTTGATACTTAAATTAATCACAATACTTTTCCTTATTTCTTAGTTCTCCAAACAAACGGCTCTTGTTACCCAGCAGCTTTTATTCAGCTTTCCTCCATTGCCTGATGCCAATATTTGTTTGAAAAAGAAAAATGTGGGTGTCAGTCCTGAAGCTGGTTGGTTTCTGCTGGGCTGAGTCAGTATAATACTGATGTTTTTAATATTGTCTTCAGCTCTTAGATAGGTTTCCTTTAGCTACATGACTCGGTTTGTCCAGCTACCCATTGATCACAATAAACTTCTGGGACGGTTGTTTTGTATTAAACTGCTATCTTGGAAAAAAAGACAGCATATTAAATTATGAAGTGCTGTTGCTTTTATTGGCTCTTATCGCATGTAAACTCTGCTTTTGGGGATCCTTGATTCTAGAAACATTAATGTTTTCTAGGGTGTTCTCCAGTGAAGTCAAGACATTGTAAAACCAATTTCTTAAAACTTGTATTCCCTTGTTAAAATTCCTCCTGGCCTGTTCTTTTGAATTGACTTCTGTTGACAAAAAGATGTCAGCGTTTTGTAGTGTCTTAGGATTGTGCAGTCTGTACTTCCTTTTGGCTGTGGAGTAGTTGTCATGAAAGTAAATCTTACAGCCAAAGAGATCTTAGCTATGAGTCAAGATTACGTCTTTGACTACCTTAATGCTTTTCCTGTCATCTACTTAGTTTCTTCTTTAGTCAAATTACACATATGTAATGCTTGGTCTCTGACAAGTTTAATACAGTGTGAGACCTAACTTACGCTGCACGTTACTATAGAGTATTTTGTCTTTTTCTGTTACACTTATCAGTAATACCTTCTAATATTCATCTAAAAAGAGCAGTAAAATGACATAAGATTTCCTGTGTTGGCGTTCTTTTTCTCTAGCTCTGGTTTTGCCTCATGGAGGTACGGAATGAAAATTGTGCTCCACTAGTTAGTGGCAGAGTTGCCATTGAGTCATTAAGGGCAAGATTTCAACTAAGATTAATTTGGACTTGGTACCTATTTATGATGGGCATTATATTCAGCTTACCAAGATCAGTTATTTCCAGGGACATCTCCAGTGGAAACAGTAGAAATATTTTTATCTTCTGGGTGAGGCTGGACAAACCAAGTGCTTCCAGTGGTTGTTTGATCTTGGGGACTGTGCAATTCCCACATGTCTCAGGCATTGATTTGTTTGTAGAGGGGAGCTTTGGTGTGGTACACAGTATTATCTAGCTACTGAAAAATCATTAGTAATATTATTAAGCAACATTTTTTAGAATCTAGAAGAACAGATACATTAAGACATAGCTTCATGTTAAATACTTACCTCTCTCAGGAGGGAAAAAAAGCCAAGTACATTTTACTCAGATGTTATCTTTATGCCAGCTGTGAGGAAGTGAGTAGTGCTGTGGTAATGGATGGGAAAGGCTTCTCAATCTGCAAGGAGCACTAGATAGGACTTCTATTCGAGAAAGAATAAAAAGAGGAAATGTTGTGGTACTGCACTTACTGGGGGTAGGGGGGAAGATAGCAAGCACCTGTGGAGAGTAGTTTGTGTAGTGGTAAATTATTTTGTGTGTAGTGGTAAAATTATTTATTTTACTATCTAGCTGTTGAGTTACAAGTTGCGTAAACCATAAGTAACACCATGCCCCGGTGGGGAACAGGAAGCACAGTATGCCTTTTTCTTGAAGACAGAGCAGTGTTGTAAGTTAGTTGAACTTTGTCTCCCACTACTAAAAATTACAGCCAAAAAAGGCAGCACTTCCTAGATGGTGGTGGGAGAAAACATAAAGCAGTCAATTATCAGAACCTCTGATCTTGATACGTGTTTTGCTGTTCAGCTCAGAGGATACAGTAGAGCAGCCTGAAAACCCTGAGTGTTCGGCTGTGAGGCAGGTTTACAGAGCCCGTGCCTTCTGAGGGGTCTGAACAGACATAGCTTCCAAGTTTAGTGAAATTTATCTGTGACAAGAAAAGCTTAAGTTTTGAGTCGTCTTGTTCCATACACGCTGACAGGATTGGTTTCTCTGATGATAGAAATCAGAAACTAAATGTTGGAGAATAGAGACTTAAGTAATTTCTTTTCAGGGAGACAAATGCTTCTTTCACTCATCAATAAGCTCTATGTAGTGTGATTGAAATAACACTGTAGAAAATCAGATGCCTTACAAGCCTTAGGGGAAATATGCTTTCTGTAGTACAGTAATTGTCACAGAAATTATGGAAATGTTACTCTAGTGATGATTTGTTTAGTATAGCCTAGCTGGACTCTGCCATTGATGAACTGAAACAGATGTGCCGCTTTAGCATAGCGCATACTGGGAGTCACAGCTTTGCGCTGGTAGATGCAAGATAGCCCTTTAGTGAGAAAGAAAGTCTGTGGTGATCACTGAGGAATGCATCAGTCTTGTGTCATGTGCTGGCTCTTGACACAAAGCAGCTAGTTCAGTGTACTTGTATGCCTCAAGCGGGACAGGTCTCATGGCTCAGCTGAAAGCCTGGAATCAACAGCTGGTGTAGGAGTCTCAAGCAAATGAGGTTCCCTTTGCCTCAGAAGCCTGGGCACCTGCAACTGCAAGTTTGTGGAAAGAAATGTCAGCTAACTTGAGATGGTTTTGCTCTGTTCACCTCAGACAACATTATCAAGAGCTGAGGTAGATATTAATCTGTCCGGTTTCTCATTCTTTTTCTGCTCCTAGCTTTGCAGTTAAATTATTTTCCTCATTATTCAATGCATATTTAATTAACCACAACCAGATCCTTGGACTATGTAGCCCAGCCTTCCTCCTCCCCTATTTCCCCCCATTTTACTTCATTTTTACAGCTTTGAACCCAGGCCTGCTGTACCATCTTGTTTCTCTTATGATCAAGAGTGGATCATTTTGTTTCCCACAGAAATAAACATCTTCTAGATAGCTCCAGCATTGTCTATGTGATTTAGGAAGAGCCTCCTGCCTAAGGTGTTTTTCCAGCTCTTGTTCTTTGCCCCAAGTTTTTGTAACGAATGCCAAATAACTCTTGCCTCATATGGAAAGCTGCATTACTGAACAGCTTTCGTCTTTCCACGTTAGCTAGGTGGCCTGACACAAGTCCTCTGTGTCGGGAATACTGGAATTTCGCGTAACAGGAATGTGCTGTGAACCCTCAGTCCTCTAGGATTTAGGGCCAGCCGTGCAAGACGTTGGCCAGCTCTCTTAGAATCAAGGAAGAGCAGACCACAGGGATTTGGTGTGGGCTTTGAGTGGGCGGTGTACTCTGCAAATAGATAACCTTTGATTCCACCTTGGTGTCCTCTTTCCATGAAGAGTTCTCTAGTCACTCCAGGAAAAAACATTCTCCCTTCACTTGTCAAGACTCCCCCTTCTGTGGTGTCTCTTGTTTCCCTGTTATCCTCGTAACAATTGTAAATACAGAGAGGTGGGCAGAAGGGCTGCTAGGTTGGGGGGCTGCAGGCTGAAATGTCGATAGGTGTTTTCACTGATCACCTTCTGCACTGTTAAATTTGCAGTGGGTCTGCTATGGATCTGGCAGCTTTTTGTGGCAAAGAGCACGTACCCAGCAGGAGAGGCTGGACGGGAAGAATAACCACGCAGCAGGCAGGGTTAGATAGGGCTGGCGAGTCCTGATTGTTTTTGTCTTCACATCAACCTATCTGGGACAGATTTCTTTCTAGCACTGGTGCTTGCTCTTCAGAGCTGTAAGACTTGGAAGGTGAGCCAAACCACTTTCATAACTGCTCGGCAATGAGATGCCTTACATTCCTCCAAAGGAAAAAAAAAGTTTCTCTCTTCAGCTGCTGACAATATAGGAGCCCTGTGAACAGTGTGCATTTTATGTAGGCACCTAAATTTAGGTGCCTACAAATGTTTACTCTTCTCTGCCTTGTCCTCAGTTTCATGTCACAGGTTTCTGTTGATTTCTGAGCAGAATGTATGTAGTAATGAACCTGAGAGCAAAGAAGTGACTCTGGGTTGCACAGGTGTAAGTGGTAGAAGGATTTTTCTTGGCCTGTGAATGAATTGCCCTCCGGTGGTGCTTACCCTAAGGTAGGTGGTGTAGACACCTGCAGAAGGTGATCCATAACATCTGTTTCCCTCCTTAGTTTATAGGGGCACATAGTCCAAATGACATGCCTAACTTTTGCGTAGTTAGACAAGATAAATCTTTTCTTTCTTAATAAATGGTTATTTTAACCTCTCATGTAAAGCGTATGTTTTAAGGATGGTTAATCAATGAAGAACGTAGCATATCGCCAAATACAACTTTCAACATAATAAGCATTCCACTTACTGTATAGCAGTTTTCGTATGAGAAATCGCATCAAATGAACCCTATTACAGACCCAATTAAAGGCCAACCACATTAAAGCAAAAAGGAAAAATCTGTTTTTCATCAGCTGTGAGAGAACACAAAGCAGATCTGTGTAGCTCTGTGTTATCCTATAGTGTGTTAATCAGATACAAGGTGTGACGGAAGCCAGTGACAAAGAGGACCCCTGATAGGGAACAGACACGCTCTGATAATAGGCCGGTTAACGCTTCATAATATTTCAATGGTTCAGTAGTAAACAAAGTTGGAAGTAGAACTTCAAAAAGGATGGCACATTCCTCAGTCAAACCATCCATCTTCTATGACACTTCTGGATTTATGGAAACCGAATGTTAGAAACGGTGATGTCAGGGAGCTCTAAAGAGAATAAAATTAACCATCAGGATTCCTCCTTTTATGTTTCTGAACATGCAGTATTGGCGGGGGGGGGTGGTGTGTGTGTGTGTGTGTGTGTGTGTGTGTGTGTGTGTGTGTGTGTGTGTGTGTGTGTGCAGGGTGTTGGAGAATAGGCACATTCTGTCCACACCTTCTCGTTCTCCCACCCGCTGCTTTTCTAGTAGCCTAATATTTAAAAGGACTGGAGGGTGCAAAGCTGTGGTTGTGTCTCCATGGTGTTTAGTCTTATGGCTTCATTCTTGCAGGAATTCCTTAGAAAAGGTGTGCTTCATGCATTTTAAAAAATCAAAAAAAAAACCCCAAACCCCAACCTAAAACAAACAAAAAAACCTAAACGCCCATGCTTAATAAAATAAATAAATGCTTTTAATAGCTCACAATATAATTACTGGCAGACTTGCTGTGTTTTAGGGAATTGTCTTGCTCTAAATTCTTTAATTTGGTTTCTTTGTGCCTTTTGGCTGTAGTCCTGCATTTACAGCTTTTCTTCCATTCTGATGTCATTCCATTGATCATTTACCCAGTGCTGTTTCTGCACACTTCTGTAGAAAATCTACAGACGTGTTCCTGATCTAGCGGTACTTAAATGAACTGTTCTGTGCTGAGGTTATGTAAGTCATTCTAGATTATCACAGATCACCCTTTTCTAGGATCACTGCCGGAATGAAACTGGACAAACTGATCCTTGGTGTGTTGCTGGTGCCGTCACTTCTTTGTTCCTGTTGCTGTTCAGTTCATACGGATATGCAAGACACGAATGTAACCAAATAGCCCAACTGCTTGAATGGATGATTTGTAATTTTTATGTAATGTGCAGATAGGCTCAATCTCAGAGCTGCTAATTTGCTAATACTGTTTTCCAAAATTTAGATGAATGGTTGAGGTAAAATACGTGGGAGGCTTAAGCTGCTTCATATAGGATGGGAAACGTAAAAACACGTAGGAATATTCTGCCCTATTGTCATTGTCTGAAGAAAATATCAGTTAGGACCTGAGAAATGGGGTTTTTTTGGTTTTTTTTTTTTTAGAAGGATGTAGGAAGTTCATGTCTGTTTGTGGCAGACGTTCATCATGTCCTGACAGTGTATGAACTGGAACAGCAATGTCAGTCAAGTGGGATTCATTTGGACTTGTGACTTGGGGAAGAATAAAACATTTTGAAAGTGTATTTATGGTAAATGTGAATTTAGCTGCTGGCCTTCCTGCTTCTGAGAACTTGCAAAGGTAAACAAGATAATGTGAAAGGGAGTCAGCTTTCCCACAGATTACTCTAACTTGCTGTTTGTTAAATTTGTTTATTTCCCCCCGCCTCTTTGCAATCATGATTTCTGGGAATAGTTTTTGTAAGACTGCAGTATGATTTCTGGAAGTTACACGGTGTTTCTGTAAAGCTTGTAATTCCTGGCTGCTGGAGGCTGACGTAATAGGTAGCCCATAATAGGTAGCTCTGGCAGATGCAGCAATGCAGATGTTTCCAAGGTGCTGGTCAGATGTCATCACTGAAAGTCATGCCCTTTCGGGTTTTTTTTATAGGTCATTTTATAAATCTCTATGATGAGCTTGCTTTTTCCAGGACAAATTGTTTTACACTGTTATTTCTAGCCTTTCCTTTTGATCAAGGGTGGAAAAGGGGGGAACATCAAGAGGCAGAAACAGCATGAGATGTTCTTTCTCAAAACATTGAGGCATAGGTGTGCGTTTTGGTTTTTGGTGTTTGGTTTTGGTTTTTCTTTCTCCCTCCTTAACGTTGCTGCATTATTCTGTGGCTGACAGAAACCTGGAATTTGGCTTGAGGCTACTAGGCACTGACAATATCTGTGGATCCCACAGGGATACCTGCTCTGTGTGTGGAAGTTGTGCAGGGGACCAGGTTTTGAACAGGACCCCTCGAGTGTCAGGGTGGGAGGTGGGGAATTAGAAAGGTTTAGTAATTAATGTTGAACAGAGGTAGAATGGAGAAATTTAGAATAATGCCACCAGCTGAATAGAGCCCCGGATCTGCAGGTACTCACATCAAAAGGGACTTCACATGTTGCCTTAGTCCAAGAGAAGTAAGCTTGCCATTTCTCTAAGTAAAACAAAGTTTAAAAACTCACTGCCATAAAATAAGGGTTTCTGCACACAATGCACACAATTGCACAGTGCCACGTGATTCCCCAAGAAATCTTGGATGCTCTAGATACTTGTTAGGGATGCCAGAGAAGCCTCTGCCAGAAGGACAGGGCAAGGTGGCTTTTGTGTTACCAACCAGTCAGAAGGGTGGATGAGGCACAGGGCAGAGAGTGTCACCTGTGTCAGGTTAGTAGCAGTGAAGACAAGGTAGGTTGAGTATTAAGTCAGTTTAAAAGCTCAAGTTTGGTCTGTAGGGATTTCAGAAGTTAAACTTGAGCTAGTAAGCCAGTTTACTCTGTCTCTACTGCTCTTTTTCAATCTCCGGTTACAGACAGACCTACTTTTGCAAATCTAGCTGGAGCAGTTCAAGAAATTACCACTTCCTCAGCCAAGGCATTGTCGCTAACTGTGTGAACACTCTTTATCCCCTTCAGCGCTATGTAAAACAGATTTTAACAACCCTAAACTACTCGAGCTAGACCTCCAAGGAGAGTCTCTCTAGATTGTGTGTTAACCAACATGAGTTAAGAAATGGTTTTCCATTTATCTCTCCTTTGTAGTTAGAAGACAGTTCAGAGGGACTTGTTACATGAGGATATTTTTTTTCTCCCCAAATAGAAACACTTTGGTTGTGAATGTTATTCCCAGTCCTTTGATTTGAAAAAGTGGTACGTTCTTTGTGACTTTTCCCAAATCGGTAACATCTGCAGATTTCATATCTTGGTGAGTTTCCTATAGTTAGGTGGGCCCTGTCGTTCCAGTGATATTGAGAAACTGAGTATTATCCACAGGTCTGTATTCCCTCAGCAGATATCAACAGCCCACCGAGCGTGCTCTGTTTAAAGAACCTTTTAAACAGCTGAGTGCAATGACCACAGGCTATGTCACTCCCTTCATTTGCTCCTTCATGATGAACTTGAGTGCAGTTAGGATGTCATCCAGCTGGAAATTTCATGCCTACGTTTTGTTTCCATAGTGGCTGGAAGCTATATCCTGTTTCTCTCAGCTTTCTGGAGAAGGTCCTCTCAGGTTTTAGTTATCTTCTATTCCCATATCCTTGTTATTACAGATGTTCTGTACTGCCTTTGTGGGTGTTCAATATTAAACATAGGAAGCTGAAAATTAAATTCTATCTTATTGGAGCTTATGATTCCAAATAAAGATTTATTGGGGTTTTCATAACCTTTTTTATTGTATTTTCTAGTAACTAATTGTCCTAGCAAATGTTTACCTAAGGACATACGGGGAATTTGGCCAGTGTTAGTAATTGATTACTGAAATCCCCTGAAAATTGGCAGGAATTGGCTGTTCTTGATAAACCAAATGAGAAGACTGTGATGATGGAACTTCCCTGCTCAAAGCAGGAGTTTTTTCTGGATGGTGTAAAGTTACAAACCGTGGAGGGAAGATTGTACTGCTGCGTGTACAAAAGCAGATTAATGCCTAGTGCTTGCAAAATCATTCCCTTGTTTGCTCAAAGCACTCTGCAAACTGACTAGAGGGTTTGAGTCACCGAGCCCTGAAACTTAGACCTTTCACTGATGTTAAATTCCTCTGCCATTTCCCGTTAAACCAAACAGCTTTGTCTATATCCCATCCTAAAGTATTGCCTGGTGTTTTTAACAGGAATATGATGAGGAGTGGGCTAAAAAAATCCAGAGCGAGAAATTTCGATGGCACAACTCTCAGTGGCTGGAGATGGTGGAGAGTCGGCAGATGGATGACAGCGAGCAGTATCTGTATGGTGACGATCCTATTGAGCCCTACATCCACGAAGGGGATATTCTGGAAAGACCTGACCTCTACTACAATGCAGGTGAGGCAGCATGTATTAGTATTCAGGATGGGATTGCTTCCGCTGTGTTGGGAAGGGGGGCTTGACGTGGGGCTGTAGAGAGAATCGGCTGACTCAGACCAGTGGGACAGTTCCCCTTCTGTGTCACTGGGAGCATCACTGATCCCCCACCGATAGGTGGGGATGGGCTTGTCCTCGTTAGGGTGTTAATGATGGGTTGGATGCTGTATACCCTTATGAAGTGTTACAGGTCTTAAGAAATATGACTAGACCTGTCTCACAGAGCTAATGGACTATGAGGACTGATTTGAATAAAGGTGTCCCAGCCTTGTTCTTCACACCTATTTTTTGTGTCCATAGCTTGCTTGTTCTCATCCCTGTTAAATACATAGCTATGGGATTTGATGCTGAATTTCATCCTGCCTCGTGTTAGTTCTGTAATGGAATTTTTGTTGTGAATCTTGATGAAAGACTTCAGCTGGGCCATGTCAAACCTGCAAGTTCCTAAGCAGGAGGAATCATTCCACAACTTCCAGCTGTTTTTTGCTGTAGTATGTCTAGGGCAGCATGCAAATCTTTCCTGTAAGTACTTTTTTTTTTTTTCCAGTTCCTTGTGTGAAAAAGGTTTATTACTTGACAGTTTGGAGAAGGTCACTTAAAACCAAACCAAACCAAATTATTCTCAAGAAGAGTCATGATCTTATTTGAGATTAACCCTAATACGTTTTCTAAAGAACAACAACATTTCTCATAACTTTGCTTAATCCTATCAGCATTGCGAAGTGGCACAGTCCTGGGGGATCTCAAGTGGAATCTCTTCTCTCTCCTTCCGTAACGATTTTGTAGTTACTAAGAAAATAGCTGTTGCCATACTGGATTAAGACAGTGATGTATCCAGTCCGCTATTGCCAGCTGGTTTAGAGGAAGGTTCAAAAACCTAATGAACAATCATGAGCCCACCGGATAAATATCTTCATAACTTTTCATAACTAGGAATTGGCTTGTGCTCTCAAACTTGTGGTTTTCTATCCTTTTCAAACTTCTGGATGTGTGTGTGCCCATGGATTTTTTTTTTTTAATTGCTGGGTTTTAGTCTGTGGGTGTTTTATTTTCCACACAAGTGTCCAGTCCTTTGCTGTGAAGCATGAGTCACAAAACTCTGACTCTGGATGAATTTGCAGTAGTACTAATAAGAAAAACAAATCCACTAAAACCCATAAGCTTTCCTTGTAGTTGCTGTGAGAAAATAATTGTGCAAGATCTCAGTAGCATTTAAAACTTTTTTCTGAAAGAATATCAGAACTTAAGGATTCTTCTGCTCTTGATTACAAGTGTCAGCCATAGCAACTTGCCTTTTTAGTGGTATGGTTTTCCCTTTTCAATCCTGTCACTCTGTCTTGCTCTACTAGAGCCACAAGGTTACCAGTGTGAGCCATGTGTTGTACAGTACCAGGGCCTTTTATTATCGCCTCCTTCAGGCTTCCTAAGTTAAAGATGTGCCAGCATGCTTCTTGTGACCTCCCCTTTACAGGTCTTAAAAATAATGACCCTTTGCTTATTTCATCACACCAGTTCTTTTCCCAATAGTGTCAGCTAGAGATGGGGTGACACCAGTAACACTGAATCTCCTGGCTTTTTATCATTTACGTTACAGGCTTAATGTTATTTTGTGTTGGAATTGGTATTTGACCAGGAAAGAGAGGCAGATTTCCAATGATATGTTCTGCAGATGTGTGAAAAGCGCTTTTGTTTTTAAAGGTAGAAGAGTGAGTGATTATATTCAAAACACAGATTCACTTCTTGGGTTCCTTCCAACGAGTGCCAGTAATGGTGTGCGTTTGAAGTCTGCTAGATTTATACTTTTGAGATGTGGCCAGAGTAGACGTGATATTCCTTTCATAAGGCTTTGGGTTATTGTACCAGTTGGAGGAGGCGTTAGGCCTTTGGGTTTCTGAAGGACGGAGCATTCCTTAGTCAGTAAATAACAAATAGACAAAACTTCGTGCAGTCAGAAGTTAAGTGCTTGTATTTCAGTTTGGTAATTTTAGAAATAATTGCACTGATGGCTGATGCTCAATACAGGTCCCCTCCCAGCCTCAATAGTTCTTGACCCCACTGGTGGCAAGATGAGTTCCTTATTGTGATGATAGACCCACGGCTCTCTTGCGTAGTAATGCAAACCTGCATGAAAAACTCCGTCGAATCTCTGAAGTTACCTTCAGTGTGTCTCTTGCTCTGGAAGTACAGAACCCTAACTGACGTTGAAATGTACATAGGATTCCACAGTTGCTATTAGATGCAGCTGATGCTATCCATATGCTTTCATTTTCCTATAAAGTCATGTGAGCCATAACTCTGAGCATTTAAATGTTAGCACTCGTGATTGAAGACACTGCAGGTAGTGGTAGCACTAGCCTCAAAGTTAAAGTAGTGCTTGCTTTAGTAACCTAAAGATAGATGTTATTGTTAAGTCTCCCTGCTTTCAAATAAGTTTTAACCAAACCTGACTGTTTAAAATACATAGTCACTTAAATTGATCGATTTTGATCTGAAGTGCTGCAGGTACAGAAGTGGTGCTGCAGGTACAGAAGTGGTGCTGCAGGTACAGAAGTGGTGCTGCAGGTACAGAAGTGGTGCTGCAGGTACAGAAGTGCTAGTGTTCTCCCTCATTTCTTTTCTGTGAAAAACACAGAGTAGGTGGTGAGATATTAACACCTGTGGCAAGTTTTCCTAACAGCCATTTCAACTTCCCTTCCTCTCCTTTGGTCCTCTTACTTCTGTATGATATCATGGGGCGCTCCTCTCTCGCTGAACATGCTGACAGACAGCAATATCGACCGGTGCCATATGACTTGCTTGTCAAGGAGTACTGTTTCACATGCTGTATACACATGTGTGCAGTTAGAATATAGCCCCGTGTGCTGTAGGATATAGCCATCTTACGCTGCTAAAATGTAGTCCGGTCATGGCTAGCATTCTGCATTTACTGTTGCCTTGTATTCAGTCACTTTCCCATGAGGTATTATCTTCTAAATGAATCTCTGTAGCACCTCATCAAATGTCTGTTAGAAATCTAGATGTGTCAATTCTGTTCCTTTTATCGTTTGTCACTATATTATCTTCAAAAAACATCAGGTAAATTCATAAAGCACAGGGAGATTTGTCTGAATGCTTGAGTTGTCATCTCTAAGCCCTTGTGTCTGTAAGTAACTTTCCACTGCTTCCTGCACAGGCAGGTTTAGTCCTTTTGAAACCACAGAGGTTAAGCTAAGTGGCCTGTGACTCCCTGGATCTTATCTCTCTCTCTCTTTAAAGTGGAATGGTATTTGTAACTTCCTAGTCATTAGGAATCTCTCTCTCTCTTCTCTGTTAAACTATTAAAGTATCAGTCTGAGGGTACCTGTTTCTGCCCTGTTCTTGGCATGCTTTCTGCACTGCAAGTCCAGGATTGTTTTCATACAGTAATGGACACAAACTGATGTAGGGTCTGTTTTAATAGAATAAGAGTGTAACACTCATTACCAAAAAAAGAGCTGTGCCCTTAATATTAACAAGAAAAGTGTTTTGTGAATGGGGATGGGAAAGAGCTA
>NW_010412912.1:6182-25824 GCF_000710305.1 Buceros rhinoceros silvestris | reverse complement strand
GTGGTTTGTGAATGGGGATGTGAAAGAGTTAAGCTGGGCTCTCACTCAGCTGGGGTCAGTTCACTGACTTGACTTCAAAGACACTCTGGGTTTACACTAGTGTAAGGGAGGGAAAACGTTAGCCCCTGATTTTCTTCTCTTCCTTATAAAGCAAGCAGAGACTGTGAAGCCTTGACGGAATACTACTGGCTTGACGAATGTCTGCATCTTCACATGCCAGTGTTTTAGTGGAAAGGAAGCAAAAGAAAACTGTAAAGTATGTTCTTGAGAGGATGTCAGGCGAGAAGACCACCGTTTTAGGAAATAGCTAGAAGACATTAAAATACAGGGAAGATGAAAGAAAGAGATTTGGAGTTGCTTTCCCATTTTTCTTAACGAGTTTTAAGAGATACAGTGATGAAGGGCAGAGGTGAACAATAAAGACCTTTGCTGCTTTTCTACTTTAATGCTGCTGGCCCAGATTGATGTTTGACCCTTCTCATTACTTTTTTCTCTGGGCTCACTTTCATGATGAGACAGACAAGATAGGTCTTGATATAACCTTTACAGGCTTGAGGGAGGAGGGGTAAGAGAATATTTCTCAGGCATAGTGTTTTTCAGGGCAGTGAGCTTTGCTTCTTGGAGTCCTAGGAAGGTGAGTTTTTTGTAACTGAGGTTGGTTTGGTTTTTTTTTTTTTTCAGTATTATTGTTTCTTGACATTTCTTCCAGAGGTATTGCAAGCTGCTCATGAATTCCCAAGGCAAACCAGCACAGGTTGTGTTGCCCACTTCCCCTGAAGTCGTGTTGCTTCGTGCAGTCACTATATTTTTCTTGGTTTTATAGATGGCCTGATAGCCCCCGATGGAGCGGTGAGTCCGGATTTCTTCGGTGATTACCATCTTCAGAATGGAGACCTCGTTGGGCAGCATCCCTTCTCCAGCAGGTAAACCGCTGTTTCTGAAGAACACATGTGCTCCAGCAACAGTTAGTCAAGTTGCTTTACAGGGTGTCAGTTGTGGTGGTCGACAGTTTTTCTCCTCACAGCAGTAGGCATGGTTTACACTGAAAAAAAAATTCTAGTCTGTCTTCTGTCTGAATTACGTGTTTCTTCTAACGTATGTGGTGTAATACAGCATAGCTGTCCAAAAGCTGGAGAATAGAGAACTAGAGCACACAACTGACTACGTGTTATGGTAATTACTGAAATACTATTCAGACATCGATGTTGGGAAATATCTGAAGAGAGGCTTGAGATGCTGATTAGCAGACTTCTGTTTCCAATATTCTTAAATCGTTCAAAATGAGTTTCTCAGCTGTCAAAACTATTTCTGTGGGTTTGGGTTTTTTGTTTTTTTCCCTTAACCTAAGTCTTCCCAAGGTATTCTTGGTTAGATTACGGATGGCACTTTACTCTGAAGATTTGCTAGATGAGCAAAAGATGATGGTGTGATTTGGGAGCTGTTTCTCTGAATTCTCCCTCTAGTCAATGAGCTCTCCTCTGAATGTTAGCAAACTGTTCCAGTTGGAATTTCTGGGGAGACTTCTCCCACGAGTTCAAAACAGAAAAGACTCATTTCAAAGAAAGAAATCTTCATAGATCCTGTAGCATTTAGGAAATACCTTTTATAGAGCATGAATTACGTGCACTCGTTAGCAGGAAACATTTCACTTTACAGTCAAGGTACAGAACTCACTTTGACAGGATGCTATCTGGACATGCCCAGCCCTGTGGTTGAAGTGTTTCTTCCCGAAGGAAGAATGTTATTTTCACCACTTTAGTCACCATTTTTAATATATGAGTAATTTGCAGTATCTGCAGCTGAAGCAAAAAAGCTCTTTCTCCCTTACTTTGGCTTCCTGTAATTGTTAAAGGTCAGTGGACAGTTACAATTGTTTGTTTTACCTGTGGTGCACCAGAAAGCTGAACAGCCAGCGAGGGTGGAATGGGGAAAACATTTTTAAAGACATATTAAAATAAAATGCTCAGATCAGGAAAAAAAGTAGGGTTTAAGAGGTGGATCCCCTTGAAAAAAGGAAGTGTTTATACTCTGAAAGGATCAAGTTCAGACTAGTGTGTAACCCTTTAGCGTGGAGCCTATATTTGAGAAGGAGATACTGGTGTCAATCGTTTCCAAATAAACAGCCTTTGTTTCAGAGCATGCAGGTGATGGGGAAACTGAGGGAAGTAGGAGTTACACGCTGCTCTTGGGGTCTTACTGTGTGACTTGCCATTTTTTACTTTAAAATGGACACACAACCCAGGAGATGGCAGATTTCTGTATTAACCGGAACGTTGGATGGGTATGTGTCCCAACAGTCTTTGTGCCCCCACCACCCCGAGTGTGGGGGGGAAAGGTGTGCAAGGTGAAGCTCACAGAATCCTTTGTTTCCGAGAAACTTAGATACGGGCCCAGTCAAGATGCTGTCATTTTGTCAGAAAGCTTTCAGCTGGAAAATCAAACCTGGAGTGTTCTTGGATCAAAGTTAAAGCAGAAGACTCAACCTCAAATTTCAGTCTCTTATTGGGAAGCAACGTTAGTGACCTGCTTCTTAATCTGATTGTATTCCAACTGAAATGAGTAGCAAAATACATCTGCTGCACTCCTAGTCAAATTAAGTATTTGCAGAACTTTCCTGTAATGTCTTAAGGCATTTTGGAGGCTCACCTGAGGAAAGAAAACCAAAAAACTGCAGTCTGGCTAGTGACAAACTTGGTAACTGCCCATCGATGACCACCCCTGTAAATATTCAGATTTCTCATTGGGATTCTGTTTCCTTTTGATACGATTGCTCTGTGGATTTCTCTGCGCTCCAGACACACACTCTAATTGGAAACAGTGCGGGCTGCTGCAAATGTTCTGTCCTATTTGTAACAGAGCAGGGCTGAATTGTTTGATAGAATAGATACTGGCAGTGGAACGGCGAATCCTCATTTTCAGATGTGTGTCATTATCGTTTTGAACTTCTTGGTGCCAGAAGCCAGGATTTCCTGATGCTTGGAGCTAATGTAAAATGCATTAGTGCTCCAAGGCATGAGCCATGGAATTGCCAGTCCCATGAGTTTGGAGACCCGGACCCTCCCTTTTCCCAGGTCGGAATTGGTGTTGGAAGGTAAAACCATACGTGCTAGAGAGCCTAATTAAAAATAATAGCAGCAAGTCAAGGCTCTTTTTATGTGTTATATAGTGTACATTTCATCCATACCAAAACATAATTCTAGGGTATTTTTATGCTTACAGTTTAAAGCTAACAAGAACCTTATGTCAAGGATTTATTTTTAACCAGCTCCAGCTTTTAATAAACCAAGGTTTTTGTTATAAAAATGGTTCATTTTTCTATTATTAATATTTGAATGTGTTTTCAGAAATGTTTTTTAAGAAAGCCGAGTTATGATTAGCATAGACAACTCGCAAGCCGGTGAATAGTAGTATTTTTTTGTGTGTTCAAAGAGAGATGGCCTAATGAGTAGATGCATGGTTTTTGGACTTTGTTATACATTTATTTGTTGCGCCTGTCTCTTCTGGACTTAGCCTTTCATATCCGGCCTTTTAGTTCTGCACAGAAATAGTTGTTTACTAAGCAAAGGGGTGAGTTCTGAAGGAGTCTTTTACATCCTGTCAAATTTGAAGTAGGTGACAACCATGAGCTGACTTCTTGCTACTTAGCTTGAATAATCTAATCCTTTCTTCTCCTTTCTCCATTCCTGTGAGGAAGACTTAGGATACATTACCGCTTTAATTTCTGCTAGGCTATGTCCTATCCTCAGAACGTGCTCGGTATGGATCAGGACTTCCCCTTGCCTCCAGGGGAGCCTAACAAGTCAGCCAGAAATACTCACCTTTGTAGTGCCTGCATGTCACTGATTGAATGGTGTGGGTGACCGCATTGCGTTACTAGGGCTTGACTGTCTTCTGATCACCAACCTCATTTTTTGGAGCCAAAGAAGAGGGTCTGTAAGGGGAGATTTTCAAGGACCACTACCCAGCTCAAGTGGCCTTGGAGATTTTCATGGTCAGCAATACTTAGGAATAGCTGTGCAAGGGAGCTCAGCTGCCACATATCAGATTGTTAAACCACGCGGTTGTATGATGCTCCTTCTAGCAGAGGTCTGGGGCACCTCTGCCATTGCAGTCCCACCATGTTCCATTTTGGAAAATTGAGGGAAATTGGAGGAGCAGCTGTATCCAGGTATGCTACCAATGAAAGAGTTGACTTTCCTGTAACCCAGCAGGGATATCGCAACCATCTCCTGTGGAGTCCCTGTCCTAGGAGGCACTGGACATAGACCTGCTGCACAGTCTTAGGTGGGTAGAGAAGTCCTTTTTTTGAAGTCAAGAGTAAAACAGGAGTCTAAAGAAGTTAAGGTATTTAACCTGTGCTCACTAGGTTAGCACGTAGGGGATTTTTTTCCTGTGTTTTTTTTTTAAGAGGGGAAACATGAAATAATAGTATTAGTGGTAAGAACATCTCTAGATCTGGCGAATTAGGTGGAGTATCTCAAGGGCTGCATTTTTCCAAGACGTTACCTTCCCTTCATAGGGTTTCTGGAACTTTTCTTTGAAACGTAGAGTACTGACTACCGTTGAGAGTTAAGAATGCCACCTGACGTGATCAATTCCTGCGTCATGAAGTATAGAACAAGTTTGAAGGGAATTGTGAAAGTATCTGGCTCTAAATTCAGTTTGTGGATTTGCTTCCATGCTTGCTATTCTGGGCAGATCCTGAAGCAAGCAGGAGTAATTGTTGGTTCTGGTACTTGTCAGCGTAAAGAAGCAGCAGCACAGAAGTGAAGAACTGGAAAGCGGCCACTTTTCTAATACTGCCACCCTTGCTTTAGGGACCCAAGGCCTTGTTAGAAATAGAAATGCTTTGTTGCGGGTAGTGTAAAGCTGCAAAATGCACAAGCTAGTTTACAGCTCTTATTTCTGAGCTGTATTCTTACTGGAGTTGTACTGCTGCGTATGCTGGCTATAAATAGAATTATTTCAGAATATAATGTACACAGAAGTGGTGATAAAATAAACAAACAGCATTTCTTGTTTTCCTCAGAAGTTCGGAGCAGAGCGGAAATAGACCATAAGGTATGTTTTCCATTCAGCAGAAAATACATGGCTGAGGAGGTTGTTTTGACAGCTTGTATCCAGGTTTTTTTCATTGGCTGGAAAAGACTTCTGTGATTAGATTACCAGCTTTGAATCATCTCACTGTCTCTCAGAAGCAGATGGGCATTAGGCATAGATTTGAAATTTTCATCTGTTATTAAAATCTGTATTCAAGGCTTCTGGTTCTGATAACTCTTAATACAGAGTGAAAGTTTTATGATTGTGGCAAACAAAAAAATCCCTCACCTTTGGCTAATGTGCTGACAGTGCCTGAGCTGCATGGGATAAAGACCAGCTGAGAGACATCTTCAAGACTCTGTGGTCATTTATCACATTTTAATCGCCTTCTGGAGACTAATTACTTTCTTAAAACACAAACGGAACAGTGATGGCTAAATATATGACGAAAGAGACATCTACGGTATTTTTCTTACCCGTTGGGGAAGAGACCACTTTTAAACCTTTCCCAGCTTTAACTAGATAACAGTAAAAACTTTAAGTGCAAAAGCCAGTTTTTTGTTAAGATCTTCATCAGAGTTCCCAAATCCTCTCTGTAGCTGTAGAAAGATTAATAGTTAGGAATGCTGGAGGTAGCCAAGGCGCTTTTTTTTTTCCTTCCCAAGGAAGTTTTCTCCAGTACAGAATCCTTTAACCTCATTTTATAAATGTAGCAGAGCCGCCATTGCATGGTCTTCGTTTTCACCGGGACACAGCGTTTCTGTGTGTGTGCTGTTCCTGGCGTGTGCGCTCACATCTCCTCTCAACAGAGATCTGATTGAAGCCGCTTCCCAGGAGGCGGTGAGGTTTGGCATGTCAAACAAAACAGTTTTATGGGGTTGACCGCCTGTTTCTGTCCTTGGTGGAACATCTTTCCTTTTGCCTGGATTTACAGCCTAAAACTGTGGCTGCGTTTCTTCTTCTTGTCATGGCAGGTCATTGTGATATTTTGTGACCTAAGTACGTGGAGCCAGGACCTTGCAGGCTGCTCTTGGTTGACTTCAGTTAAGCTGTGACTGTTGTTGGCGAGTACAGGCATGAATAACCAAGCTGTTGCGTCTTGAGGTGACGGAAACTGCAGTGATGTGGGCTTCAGTAACTTAATACATGGCCAGAGGTGCTGGTGGGAGCGCAGGGAAGACTGCTGCCGCTGAGCTACCCACACATAACATCTGCATGTGCTAAAAGGCCACCCTGAATGGCAAGAACAGTGATATCCACAGGCTTTTTTGCTTGGTTACCCTGGTGAAAGTCAGATGTGAATGTTCATGGGGGAAAGACCCAGGTGTGTAGCTTTCCATTCCTGTTGACTCCAGTGTGGTGTGAACTCCCAGTCATGAGTCACAGATGAACAGCTCCTGTTCAGGTCAGGTACGGGGACTGTACTGGGGGCTGGCAAATGCTCACTTTGCATTTATCAAAATAGTTTTAAATGTAACTTATATCGTACATCAGTGTTTATAGCTGTCTCCCACAGAGCCTCATCTTCAGTTAGAGTGGCTAAAAGCAGTCCCGGATTGTACTTCTCAAGCATCGAAGTTACTATTTCATCTTTTCCTTGCTTGGGTCTCTAAACGCTACAGAATATCCTGGTGATCTAAGGAACCTTCTTGCAAAGGCGAGGACTGAAGGGGTTAGTGACCCTGCAGTGGAGCATTTCTCATCTATGTTGTGTTTTCAGTAATGGGCACAGTTTATTTAGCTGTTTGAACGTTCCCTTCCCAGCCTTTCAGCAGCTAAGCCGGTTGTCTGTGAAGGTGAAGCACTAACACAGTCAAGTGAGCTGCCTCCAAAAACTGTTCACAGCCATCAGAAGTAGAAGAAACTTTGTTTCATAGTTCTTGGAAAGATAAGCTTAGATCAAAGCCAGGTTCCTATGTGGGATCTCTGCCACAGCAGAATTAAAAGTGTCCGCATCTCTGCCCGCAACCTTTGAATAGAGGCAATAATGCTTTCCTGTCCTAGAGGCGGACATAATAGTGAGTGTAAAATCTCCTAACTAATTGAAAGAAAAGCTAACAGAGTGGAAAATTATTGTTACAATGTGATTCTACTTCCAAACGTTTTCCCATAGTAGTATTTCTTGCAGGTCTATGCATTGCTTTTTCCATACTTTATTTTAAAAATAAAACCAAACACCCCCCCACCCCCCTTTATGCCTTTATGGTATGTTCAGCAGAGTTACTGCTCAGCTTCTGGCATTTGGACACTATTTAATTTGCATTTCCCAAGAGAATTGAATTAGGTTTTATTAGTAAATTGGGCCTATAACCTTGTAGGCAGGTTTTATTAGTTTATCACACATCAGTATTAGCAAATTGTAAATCCCACTGAAACAAATTTGAAAAGGCCTTAAAGAGAAGCCCAGAACCAATGAAGTTTCTGGAGACAAATAAGGGTGGGTTTGTTGTTGTTGTTAATGTTTTGGGGTTGTGTTTAATCCCACAAAAACACTTAGTGGTAGCAGAGTCAACTATTTTTATCACAGGCTGCTGTCCTAACTGCCTACCTGTTTAGTTTTCAACAACTGAATATGGTCAGGAGTATTTCACTAAATTTCTGATGTGGCTCGACGTAACAGAGCTAAATCCTCCTTCTCACTGGGCAGTACAGCGTGTAGTGGCTGTGAAATGGGGAGTACAGTGTGTAGTTCCTGTGAAATGGGGAGGTAGGTTTCTGTTTGTTCAGCAGCGCCTCTTCAGGTGGTACATGCGCTCAGAATTAAGACCTTGTATCTAAAAGATAGTCATAAGGAGACAGGAGCTGCTGCCTTTTGGAGGGTTTTGATCACAGCCTATCGAAAGACTTCACTTGATTCCTTCGGATCTTGGATCACCATCTAAATCAAAAATTCACCTTTTAATTGTTTCCCTGCAGTACTTCCGTGTGGAAGTGTTGCTTCCAGAACATGAGTGCTTCATCGCCAAGAGCTTTTGAATGCGTGCTTGAATTTCTTCGTGTCTAGTTTGTAATAATGTTTCTGCACCAAGACTGATCTAGTTATCTCTTTCCTTTCCCTGGTGTTTTTTTATTTCTTTTGGTAGTGGTCATTCTCCCTGCTTGCTGTCACTTTATTAGTTTCTTCATACTCTCTTCTCAAAGCCATGTTTATAGAAATTAAATACTGCATCCTGATCATATCATAATCCAGTTTAGGTGTCACTCATATGTACTTGACCAAATTATGCTGATATGATGTGGTCGGGTATTGGAGCATCTGCGAAGACCAGGAGTCTGGTTATTCAGGGGGAAGAAGATTTTTCTCTATGACCCGTATTCATCAGTGAGATATTCCCAGGGTCTAGAGATCTGTGCATACTGTACTCCTAAAGGATTAGGGCCCAGCACTGCCAAATTCCCAGACTTTGGAATATCCAGGTGAGGAAAATATTCTTTATATCTGGTATTCTGTATAGAGCAACTTCTTTTGTGCGCTTGGGTGCTTATTTATTCTGCTCTTAGACTGCATCAGGAGAAGCTTCCAAGCAGCTCTCCTTGTATCCCCCAACTCACAGACGATGTCCACAGTACAAAACCCTGTTCTGGCCCCAAACTGGTGACAGCAAAGACAGACAGGGGACTGAAGGCAGAGAGATGGTAAGTTTCTCACCCAGTGTCAGGTGCCAGAGCGTGAAGCAGGGCAGTGCTCTCCTGACTGCTCTCGCCATGCCCCAGTGACCGGACCACACCACCTCACCAAGGTGTGTGGTCCATGATCATGAAGGATCGTGTTGCGCTTGTTTCGTTTACTGTAAAAGCTGTTTAATTGCTCTGAACAATCACACCAGTGTGCTAAGAGATGAAATAGCTTGCTTGGGAATATTTTTGAGGTGCTGTTTTCTCAGCAAGTTTCTCAGATGCCATTTGGGAAGGGAATTTGCGTTGAAGTTTCAATGCACTTTCAGCTCTTTTGGAATATAGGATACTTGAGCCTCTTGTTTGCAGTCGCTTCTTTTACATTTTTTAGTTACTTTTTCTCTTCCTGTATTCCACCTGCAGTAGGTCTCATTTAACCAACATGGTTGAGGTGGCTATTAGGAATTTTAAAAGAATACCAAAATGCTGTAGCAGTTAGCTCAGGTCTTTTGGAATGCCTCACCAAAAATTCCCCCGAACCCGGGTCTGTCCCTTCTGAAATGTAACATTAATTAATTCCCACGTTCTGTCTGCTGCTCTTAGTCCCTCCAGATGTGCTACTAGGAATAGACTGGCTCCCTGGTTACAAGCCATCTGGGCTCTGTAAACTGATTTGCACTTATATTAAACAATAAGTGAACAGAATGCGGAAGAGTTATTAAGGCAAATGTACATTGCTTATAAATCTCAAAGTAAAATATTGAAACGTAGTAAACGGGAATGGAATGTGCAAATGAAGACCTGCTTGTTTTTAATGAGTTTAGCTGTGACCTTCTCGATTTCAACCAAAAGAAAAGAATTTTATTTTTCTCTTTAAAAAAAAAAAAAAGAAAAAGAAACTATAAAACTGCTTACAGAAGTATCTGAGACAAAAACAAGGAAATATAATGTTCTAAACTTGACTGGTCCAAACCACTCAAGCTGCTGTGACAGCTCATAAAACTGAGAGTAGTTTTTAACTGGACTCTGTTTTACATTGCCAGAGTGAATTTTCCTTGCAGGAAGTAGCCAGAAGGTTTATTTAGTTTCCAGACTGCTGCTTTGATCTTTCCATTCTGTCACTTCTCAGGTTACATAGCCCTTTTTCACTGCAGTAAATCTGCAACAGTTAATGAGAATAAAATTTCCTCCTTCTCACTGATCGCATGCTGTTAAATGCCAAACCACAGCCAGCAGCATATTTGCAGAATTCAGCTGCACTGTACGAAAACAGCGCAATCAGTTTAATCTTGTTGGTTTTGTAATTCATTTTATTGAGCTTTCCTTTTTCAAGTGACCTATTTTATCAAGACAAGTGGTTGCAAGGCCAGACCTGGAAGAAAGATTTAAAACTGTAATAAAGTGAGGGGTGTTTTGTATGCTTTGTATAAGCATGCTCACAGGATTCAAAATTAAACCTACAGTGAGTAATTTTTAAAAGTTCCTTATATCAGGGGGATATTTCTTATGGCTATTATCTGAACTGAACATGTGCTGCAGACAAGTCTCTAGTATAAAAAAATTAATGTAACTTATCAAATTAATTTCTTTGCCAAATAGTTAAAATTGGTTTTATTCTAAAATATGACTTTCCAAATCTGTGTTTAGCAGCTTCAGCCATCCGGGTTTGATAACTGAACTATCCCTTTTTTCCTTCTCTGGAAAACTAGAAGTTTTTTTTTTATTAACCATGAGATTTAAAAAAAAAAAAGTTTAGAGAGTTTATTTGTCTTCTGGGTTTTGAGCCTTTTAAGTTTTATTTTTTCCAAGACTCCTTGCCCAGCCTTTGGCCTGGATTTATTTTATTTTGTGTTCATTAAGTAAAGTTGCAATTTTTGCATAATAATGCTACTCCAAGGTAGAGATCTCCAAGAAATTGTTCCATGTCTGTACTTTTACCTGGTTTGTTCCCTAATATATCCTGTGTTAGTCCTAAGGAAGCCCTGAGAGACATTGAGATTTACTTCTTTCTTAGTTTGCACTGAAAGAATCACTGATTTAGGATAAATTTTGACAAGATTTCACTAGGGTCCTGTGTTGATATATAAAAGTGGTTGAAATCTGGACAATTATCTATGGTGGTGAAAAATATGTAAAGTTTATTTATCGGTAATAATGCTCCGAGCGCATTTGCTGTGTGCGCTCCAGTGACTGCTGCAAATCCCCTAGTAATGTTAACTTTCAGAAAAGACTTTGAAAGCTTTTATTGCCTGCAGCGTAATAATGCTCCGAGCGCATTTGCTGTGTGCGCTCCAGTGACTGCTGCAAATCCCCTAGTAATGTTAACTTTCAGAAAAGACTTTGAAAGCTTTTATTGCCTGCAGCTGTAAGTCCAAGCTTTTTTTTTTCCTTTTTTACTCACCCTCCCTCCTTCCCTCCAGCATCTGGATTATCATCCACATTGAGATGATGCCCAGTTCTTGGTGCTGAGCCCTGGAGACAGCACGACTACCAGCCAGCGAGCTGTTGTCATGGCTTTTCTGGGTATTTGTGCACAGGAGGGAACTTTTTCCCCACTTGTGTTGAAGCACAGAGCCGAGTGGCGGTGCTTGGACTTGAGGAGCTTGTGTACGTATTTAAAGGACTAGTTAGTTCTTCAGCTTCTTCACTGCAGGGCACTGAAAACTTGCACTTCTGCTTCAACTGCTTATCCTAGAGTACACTTTCACAGCGATGCTGCTCTGTAACCTAGCTCAGGAAGCAAGAAACTTCCAGTCTGGAAATGGGAAGGCTAGTGGAAGACGTGGACCAGATCCTGAGCTGATCTAGTCAGTGACACCAGTCACCTCTATGAAGCTGCCACTTCAGGATCTTATTCTGCTCAGGCTGTTGCCTGAAGCTTCTGTACCCGACTTATGTTAGTGACGTTGCTGGAGCTCAGTAAAAGCTGCTTGAAACCTTCCCAAGCCAAACGTTTTACTAGTTCAAGATTAAGGCAATGTACTCTTCAAGTTACAGAGCTGACAGAAGTACTTTGGACTGTGCAAAGAAAGAGGGGAGGAAAGGGCATCTTGCTTTTTATTGCCTGCTCCTCAGGGCTTTTTTGTTTGTTTTAGTCCTTAATTAATTTTTAAGAAATGGATGTATCTAATCAGTGCGTTTGGCCAGTCGTGGAGCCAACAGCACAGGAGATGTTTGTCAGGCTTATAATGGAAAGTCAGAACTCTTGCTTTCTGTTCCAGCTCTGACTGTGCACTTGACCTTTTAACAAATCCTGTAGAGAATAGCTGAGAAACTCCCTGTCGCATGGCAGAGCTGTGAGCCTGGGTGAGGGAACGCTCATGAAGTTACCTCGAAGCCCTTCAAAGAGACAAGATGGCCGTATGAAACAGCTGGAGTTCTCGCGTTGCTGGTTTGCTCCTGTCTGTGTGCTGGGTTAGTTGCTTTTTTAGCAGATCAGAAATACTCTTTTTCCTCTTCGAGGCATGTTACAGAATAAGGGAAAGTCTCTTCTATCTACATCAGTCAGAGTTGAGTCTTCTCATGACTGTAGTTTGTCCCTTGCTGTCTTTAATGTCTGGGGTGTTTTTTCTTCCAATACTCCAATGGAAAACTGAGGTCATGGAGAAAAGGAGCAACTTGTCCAGGATCACACAGCAGGTAACTGACAGAGCAAGAAACCGAGCCCAAGTCCCAGGCCGCTTTCACAGCGCTGGGATGGCAAGCTCTAAGCTTTCAAGCAAAGCTCTTACTGAATTTGGCTCAGCAAGATCATTTGTTTTGAGTTCAGGGCTTTCTTACTATCCACTTGGGAAATATATATTTTTTTAAATGCTGCCTCCCCACCAGTGAATTTTGGCATGCCTATTGCTTGGTGCATAGCTGGAGCCTGACACAGAAGACACAGGGCTCATTTCTCCACAGTTGTCAGATTTGCATTTGTTTATAATTAAATGGCATCAACAGCAGTATTGTGCTGAGATACAACTGCACACCAAGTCCAGAAGCAACTGGAAACTTTAAGTCATTAAGTGAACTGAAGAAAGATGGATCACATGGAGTGAGAGACATCATATCCATAAAACTGTATCATGATGCACAAGGGAGCTGAAGTATTATTGCACAGGTTCACTCTGACATTTTCTATCTTCTAAGCAGATGCAGTGTTGCTGTTGAAGGAACGTTAATATTCGATACTAATGTAGAGATGGACTTGATATTTGATGCAGTGGCACAGTCACAGCCTCTGCCACAGAACTCCCCCCCTGCTTGAGCTTGAAGAATGGAAGGCATGGGGAGAGGGCTACACAGATAGGGGAGAAAAAAGTAGGGGCTGTGAGAGGCAGAATTTGAGAGTTGTGGTTTCTAGTTTAACGTCATTACCAGTAGTGGGAGAATCTACAGTTACAGGACGTTATATAAAGAAACGTTGTTTTTTTTCTAAGGTTTCTCAGTTGTATGCTGTTTCTCCATAACCCATGATTTGTTCTCTTTCTCTGAAGGACAGAAAATTTATGGTCAGTGAAGCAAAACCAGAGGTAGCTGGCATGTAGAAGTAAATAGGATCATCTTCTCAAGGGCTAGACTCTAAGCAAGGATGAAACCAACCAGCCTTATGCTGCTTTCTGATGCCTTCCACTATTTCGTGACTGGTGTTACGAAAATGGTATCCCATTTTCCCCCCAGCAGAAGGGCCAGGGAGTCCATGGGTTTCACGGATTATGAGCCTTGGTTAAAGTGTGCTGGTCACCTGATATCTGTGAAGGATTTGCTAAATATTTCTCACCTGAAGATAATTTTGGAAGCTGGAGGTCTGTGTTTGTTCTGTGGAATTCGGAAACATTTCCCAGCTCTGGTACTTGGATACCCTGTATCCCCACAGTCCGTGGGTCAAGGCTCGGATGCCCCCAGCTCCCCCTGCCTTTCTGTACGCTGCTCTCTGCGCAGAGGAAACATGGGGAAGGGTGGACGGAGAGAGGGAGGGAGCTGCAGCATCTGCTAACCAGTTTAGCAGGCTGGACTAGTGGGACTGCAGCCCCTGCTGCATCCCGTATGGGATTATACTGCCCTGCAATCGTTATCTCAGACCTACAGTCTGTACCTTTCATCGACACTTGGAAAAAAAACCAAACCAACAAAAGCCCCATTGAAAGGAGAGAAAAACACAGACTTTGGTGCTGCCAGACTCCTGTGTCTCTTGTTGGCAAGTATGATAAACAATAAACTGCATCTCAGTTGCACAGGTTATAATGCCATGCTTGTCTGCGATTAGAGACTGGTGTGCCTTTTCCATGGCTTGGGTCCCTCCCGAGGGGAAAACACAGCCTTCAGTATTCATCTTAATAGAACTCGTTTGGTCTGCTGTACGCAGGAACTTGATACGGCGTTATAGATTAGAGGGGTTTATGGCCTGAGGGTTTATAAGGCAATGTAGGGTGGTAACTGTACCGTATGTTATCACTGGTGCCGTCACACATGAGTAGATTCACAGAAGGTAAACATTAGGACTTTGAGGATGTGCTGCACAGAATTCTAAATGGCTGCCTGGGGTGAGGTGGGGATGTTTTGACAGTGAAGATGGTGGGGGTTTTAGAAACAATTGTGGAACATTGTATAAAGGGAGAAGGTCCAGAGGAAATGGTGGGCTTGCTATGGTGGGCTTCTGAAGGATGCTCAGAAACCTTCTGGTTCAAACCCCATTCTCTGATACACAGGAGGCGTTTTGCAAAGCTGTAGCTGTGAGCTATGGCAGCAAGAAGAGGTGCCACGTATGCTGGGTTTTTTCTAACATTTCTCAGTTGGATGCTGTTTCTCCATAACCCATGGTTTTTGCTTTTTCTCTGAAGGATGGAAAATTTATGGTCAGTGAAGCAAAACCAGAGGTAGCTGGTACATAGAAGTAAATAGGATCATCTTCTCAAGGGCTAGACTCTAAGCAAGCTCTCAGCAGCTCACTTGAGCACATGGGGAACCCAAGAAGGGTATGATTCCTTCATTACGATTTGGTAGGGTTGCTGATGAGATGAGAGCTGTAAGTAATGTTTGTGTGGTCTTACCAGGGTCAGAGCACCTAGTGAATTATAAATCTACAGGGTTTTTAAAAATAGAATATTTTTTATTTTTAATAAAATGTATTTTAAGTAAAATTATTAAATTATATCCCCAGTGTGTAGCTGAGAGCCTCTCAGACATGAGGCTGGTATAAGCCTTGTTGATGGAAAGGAAGGAGGAAGTATTAACAGGGTTTTAGAACAGGTTTAAGATGAAAAGAAATGTAGCTGAAATCGTGGCTCTGGTGGAAGCACAGTGTCTCTTCAGCTCAGATTTTATTTGCAGTGGGCAGTGATTTCAGGGTGCTTTAATTTTGGGTTACCAGCCGCAAATCTGCTAGGCAGAAAAGAGTGAAATTCTGGCCCTGAAGTGTGAGCTTCTAAACTAGTATTTCGCTCTCTAAGGTGAAGACCTTTTCCGGGGCCGCCTTTGCCCGTGCAGGCAGTCGCAGTCTGTTACAGTACCGTCTGGGACGATTCTTGCCACACCGCTTCATGCCTGCGTCATGAACCTGCAGGCCTGCTTCCCAAGCAGTGTTTCTTGCTGGGATGGCTCCAAGACCTAAGCACCCTACCAGGGAATTTCCAGTTTGACTTCAAGGGATTAGTTTTGACCAACAATTTCCCTAGTGACCCAGAGCTTGCCCTCCTGAGGCCTGGTTTATGCCAGAGGAATTAGTACCTGTTTTAGAGCAACTTGTCAGCACCAGCACTGAAAGCTGGTGTGGACAGGCTCAGGTGTCTCTTGCATCAGGAGAGCTTAGAGAAAGCGGCCTGGCTCTGTGGCCAGTCTGCACCCAGGTGCTAACTGCCCTAGTTCAGACCAAGCTCTCTTCCTACCGTGCACTCCTGAGCAGCGCAGCCCCTGAGCAGGAGCCCCAGCAGAGGCTGCTGGCAGAGCGCTCCCTGTCTGAGCCTGCCAAGGCTTCCAGACGTACCCCAAAGCCTCTCTAGTCCCTGAGGCTCTGGGTGCAGGAGAGAGTTCAGGAAAGGAAGTGCTTTGTGGACACAATGGGATGCTGGCTGGCATTTCCTGCTGCGAGGGGGGACACGCTTGGTCTTTACGTTTTGAATTATGTCAGGGCACCTAGGATCCTAGATGAGCGTATTAATTTGGGTGTTATGAATCAGAGTGAGTATCAATAAGCAGAGCTGCTGAGAAATCTCTCCTCACTCATGCACATCAGGAACGTTTTCCTCTTCGGCATGTGTTCTTCAGTTCCCCAGCAGTACAAGCAAATTGGAAAGTTCAGCTGTCATTTGGGGAAGGTCATAGATCACACTAGCAGCCTGAGTAATCCAAGAGGTTTTAAGTATCATAGCATTTAGTTTAAAGTGAAATTTGCTCTGATGGGGGCTGGCAGACCAATAGGAAAAAGAAATATTTGTGCTTGGAGAAGTGCATGTGTAGAGACCGTGAGTATAACTGATGGCTGGAAGTGATTTCAGTCTAAAAAAAACAAATCATTAAGAGAGTGCATAGGGGTAAAATACACAGTTCATATTTTAAAGGGTCTCAAAATGAACCAGCAACTGAGGTTAGCAGTACATGGTAATTAGCTGTGCTGTTCACCGTTTAACTCCATCAGCTCCAGGCGTGGTGGTAAACTTCTCACAAGAAAACAGTTGTGCTTTGATGGCGTGGTTAGCAAGTGCCAATCCCTCTGTGCGCACGCGTGTGGTTTTGTGAGACAAAACTGCCTTAAGTAACTTGCAGATTGAGGCAACAGCCTAAGCCATTTCTCTGAGGAGCCGGTTGTGGTGGTGTGTGATCTGTATCTGCTATACAGCTGCAGGCTTCTGCTGGGTACCCAGCTGAACCGGGCTGACCAACGGGGGGAGAAAATAGCAGCCTGGGGATGAGTTTTGTTGCCTCGATGGCCTAATTGTGTCCCTGGCTTTGGGCAGACAGGCTGATGCTTGCTCTGCTGAAGCACTGAGTTTCCCTGTGGATACTGTATAAACCAGATGCATTTTTCCTAGGAGCGAGTTTTGAAATTGATTGCTGGTCTAAATCTAAGAGCACGTGGCACAAATCACAAACTCGGGCCAGTCGTTACCCAACAAGTGTGACCATCTTTCCTGGCTGTGCCCTTCTGCTGTTCTTGGCAGGAGTGGCCAGGATTCATCAGGACCCCTGTCTCCCCCTCGGTGGGTTACGCTCCCAGAGCCGCTGCCCTTGGCCTACCAGCCTATGAGTAAGGCACGCTTCAGTCTGCAGGCGCGCGTTTGCTGTTTTGTTGCCCCAGCACTCAGTTACCTCCTGGGCCCAATACCCTTTCCTTCAACGAAGAGGACAAGCTTCTTGCTCCTGGGGCTGCCAGTGCAAACAAATCGGCAAAGCTGGTACGTTTCAAGAGCACTAACATGTGAAAATGAAGCCAATTTTTTTTTAAGCAAGAACAAGTCTACATTTACTTAAGAGAAGTATTTAGATAGGAGAAAGTTGTGATTTGATCAAGGTGTTCTAATATGATTTTCTGTTCCTTTTTATTTTTTTAACTGTCCAAAGCAGTTATCAGCTGATCCATCTCTTCCAGTTTTCTTCAGGACACTAACATATGTCTAAACCATTTGGAAATAACTGATACTGCTCAGAGTTTAAACTCTAGGGATCTTTACCTAATTACTTACACATTTATAAAAAAAAATTTAAAATGATTTGCTGAGAATGTGATTGAAACCATATTTTCCCTGCTCTCGTTATCAATTTAAATACGGTTAAAAGTTCTTTTGAGGGAGGATTGCTGAACTGGAAGTGGCTGGGAAAATGATTTGCTGAGAATGTGATTGAAACCATATTTTCCCTGCTCTCGTTATCAATTTAAATACGGTTAAAAGTTCTTTTGAGGGAGGATTGCTGAACTGGAAGTGGCTGGGACGGCTCTGCCTGCAGGGATAGAGGCCCATTGCCACCTCGTGGCTCAGTGTCGTCGTTACACCTCACCGGCCAAAACCCAGTGTTATTAGTACATACATATATTACTAACCAAAAAAAAAAAATGCTGGAGACTCTGCAGCATCGAGAGAATCCACTTTTACATTTAAGAATGTCCTACTTCAAGACAGGTCTCTCAGGCTGCTGTATTCGTGGTGTCCCTCTCTGGCACAGCAGACCTGAGGATGGCCACTCCTGTCTCCCCGCTAAGCCCAGGCGTGGTCCCCACCAGCTTGACTTGCGCTCAGCAGCTTCCCTGCGTGCAGGACTCGCGGCTGATTCCCTCAGGTACAAGACCTTTCCAGAATGATGTTTTCAGTAGTTAGCAGAGATGCCAAGAGCCCCTATCCTACCATACCAGTAATAAAAACAACTTACCTGCATCTAATGTTGTTACAGTCACAGAAAAAAAAAATTGGAAGATAAACCCAGAAAAACATTTTTGGTTAAAATCTCTTGTCGGTCATGGACAATTTAAGGATCTTTGGAAGAAAACAATGGAAATCCTGAGCTTGAAGGTGGCCTTAAAGGGTTCTGCTTCTCTGCCACATCATATGTGTGTGGTACATGGACAACTGGGAACCTGGGGTAGCAAAACAGGACTCTGCACTTCCAAATCCCGTTACGCCACCTCTGAGTATGTGGTTGACTCCTGGTGCTAAGGACTCTTTAAAAGAATCGGCATTGTTTTACGGTAGTTACACAGCCGGTATGTTTTCTGAACTGCCATACAAATTGGTTGGCTTTGTGCTAGATCAGAAGAGTTTTGTGGTCTCTGTTCAGAAAGCTGCACCTGACAGCAGCCCATGCGAGGTCTGTCTGTCTAAACAAACCCTTTGCGTGCTGCGAATCAGTAACAGTGGTGGAAGCAGGGACCATCCTGTGACTAAGGTGAGTCCAGGTTTTGGTCCTTCTGGAGACAAGAGTTAAGATACAGACAAAGTAACAGGATGTCTCTTAATCCCTTCCTTCAGAAGTCTTTTAAAGCTTCAAGCCTTCTCGTGAGAAGGCTGTTTGCCAGTTACAAACAAGGGACCTGGAGAAGGTGTCTCAGAGGTCACCGGCTCATTTGGTAGTGGGCTTTGGAGAGGGTACAGGAGGGAATGGGTGGCCAGAGGAAGGTGTGGAGCTAGAAGCCTGTGTTCAGGTACCTTTGCACTACTACTGGGTACACCATGGCTACCCTGCTTCTCCTTGCCATGCTGAAGGGGCTGATCAGCCTTTAAGGTCAGACTGATGGCTCTGTGTATGAGCTGAGAGACAGGGGCATTGCCATAAAACACAGACAGGCAGATGTGGAAACAGCAAAGCACTTTCAGGGTGCTGCATTTCTCAAGATACATTCAGGTGAAACAGAATGAAATTTTCTCTGCAGTTTGGCTTGTTGACTGTGTCCCCTCCTTCTCAGAGGACACATCTCTCCTCAGACCTTCCACCTGATTATCAGACTATCCCATGAGTGAACTAGTTTTTTGAGAAACCCAGGCACCAAGGATCCTTTTCTAGGACCTCATGGAGGCACAATCTGAGGAAAGTGTCCTTGTAAAGACAGAGTGACAGCCGTGGTCCCCCAGCATTTCAGCTGAGCCCTTCCAGTCCAGCCGCTTCAGCAGTGCCAGCTTTTTGCTGAGCCAGGGCCTGGGACTCACCCATTGTACGTCTTCTGGATGGGTCATTCTTTCCCAGCCCGGACTGTTGCATAACCCATGTTCCATATGTATAATTGGCTGTAATGAGGTTCAGCTTTTCCCCACTCTAAAAGCACTTTGGTTCTTTGTGTTTTGACAGAGGGGAAGTTCAGATGGTGTGTCTTCTGAGGGGAAGTTCAACTCCTTTCAATGCATCTTTAGTCAGACAATAAATCAGAATCCTTTTCCATTTGTCCTCCTACTGAAGTGGAAGTTGAGAAGTGCCGTAACTATGAATAGGCAGTAATCCAGTAACTTAGGCAATGCTCGTTTTCCCTCTACCTCCTGCGTGAGTTATTGTTGAGCATGAAATATGTGCCACTTTTCCCTAC
>NW_010412912.1:484-6109 GCF_000710305.1 Buceros rhinoceros silvestris | reverse complement strand
ACAGATCTTGTGCTTTGGTATCTAATTCATTGCCGTGGGACTTCTCAGGTGTAAAAGGTGCTGTTCTCTAAGAAAAAATGGATTATTGTGTCTCATGTAGCCTTTCAGGAATTCTTTCTGCCATTTAGTTGTCAGTCTCAGATCCCACCGGAAACACTGTCCTTTGCTGAACCACGTTGCTGTGGCAGCTATTCTCACTTTCTCATTTCTAGCTGGTGTTTTCTCAGGGGCTTCAGAAATGTACTGAAGGAAGAAGCTGGATTATTGAGATGTGCTGTGTAGGGCAGGGTTACCAGCGGGTTTTGCAAGAAGCATGCTTGAAGCCTTTCCTGAAAGACAAATTAACTTGAACATACAGAGAAAGAAACTGAGTCACAGGAGGAACAGGCTTTGCTAGGATAGAAGAGAAGACTTCTGTCTCTTCTAGGATTTCTATGTGACCTGGAAGCGTTTCCTCGGTAGGAGTTACGATGATTTCTGTGCAGCATCTTTCCTGACTGAGGGAAGAGGAGACAGAGCCGTGCTGGTTAGAAGGGGAGGATGGTTGGCTAAGTTGCCTCACAAAATTATCTCTGTGGCAGGAAGAGTTGGAGACACCAGTGCTGGTGCACCTTCCCTACCATGCAAAAACCTACAGTTTCTCTTTTTTTTTTTTTTAGCATGGGAGTTGATGGATTTGGTCAGTCCCCAGGGGTTCCTGGCCGCCCAGCGACCGCATATGGATACCGCCCTGATGAACCTTACTACTACAGCTACGGTGCACGGTAAAAGCTGCTGTGCAGTGCAGGATGCTGCAACCTGCCCTGGAGGAACCAGTGTGTGTGTGGCCGGCAGTCGATCTCTCCCTCAGTAATGCATGATTGTACCACGATGGGTCCATCGCTATGTATCCTTTGGCGTGTGTAGCTCCAGATGAAGCTTTCTAGGTCCAGTGTGCAGTGGCAGTGTTTACTCTTTGGTTGCTCTTCGTTATCATTTTTGTACAGTATTTGTCTGTGACTTGAAAGCAGGAGTTGGAAAGCTACTGGACTGGAAAGTGTCCCATTATGTATATTAAGTTACTAATTTAATTTCTATTAAATATAAAAACCTGTGTGGTCAGCAGTGGTGAATGTGTTTCTGACCAATGTTTGGTTTGTTTTACAAGGCATTTACAAAGAATGCTTCATGTGAAGTGTGTTTAACATGGACCGTTTCCCTCTAACACTGAAGTAACAGGAACACCGTTAAGCCCCAGCATCTCCTGGCACTGCCCTGACAGTTACCAAAGTCCAGTCCTGGCTCTGAAGACTTTAATAATGGAAAGATGGCATAGATTCACTCCCCTGGAGCTTCAAACATTTACAATCTAGTTTAAATGCTTGAGAAAACTTAAAATTAGAAACTACACTACAACAGAATACCTTTACCATAGTGTTTAAATGGAGTTCTGTGGGCTGAGAGGAGTCAGCCACATCCTGAGGACTCGCAAGAGGGAAAACCACTGTAACTTGGTTCAGAATCCAGACGCGGAGCCTTTCCCCCAGCCTCCCCAGCCTGAAATACAAACGCATCCTGTGCTACCTGTTCACAGGGTTTAAGTCAGATCGAAGCACAGAACACCGAGCGGCAGAGACACCCTCAGGTTGGACTTGCAGTGCAGTGATTTGAAGCATGCTGCGTGCAAGCAGAGATTAGGCTAGAGCTGTTCCTCAGCTGCTAAAACAGTGGCCGTTACTTCTGTAAGGCTGGTGTATGTGCTAGGAAGGTGATCTTCAGAGGCATGCGGTTATTTAGGAAGTCAACAGACTGTTAGTCTTATACTTTAAAAATATCCTTGAAATCGAGATTGTCTTGAAAGCTTGTTTTATCTTTTAAAAGCGTGCAGGTACTTGTATACGCACTGTCACTCGCCGTGTTTCATACTGCATGACTGGAAACGATGCTACAATCAGCCATGGTATTCCTTACCGGTTTTTAGCCTCCCCCTGTGCTGGCTTCGTGTTCATGGCTTCTCCTACTGGAGGTAGATAGAACAGCAGCATTGTCAAGATTAACTAGTGTTTTTTAAAATACTTTTCTACACAATTTTTAACTAATTCTTACACAGTTTCTTAGAAAACATAAGGTCTTACTAGAAACACTGCAGAAACTTGAGTTGAACTAATGGTTTCCAGCGTTGTCCCTTTCTAAATTCTTTCCGTTGGTCTGAGCCCACACTTTATCTGCCTGGCAGTTGTGCCACATTTAGTCAAGAGCTTTCAGATATTTTTATAGTTATAGCTGTGAGAGAAATGATCCAAACTGCTTGTTGAGACACAGGCTTTTCTTTTGAGGCTGGCACTCGCTCGTCAGGCTTTTCCAGAAAATTGGTGTGAAGTTATTTAAAGCAGTTGCCCTTCTTATGGAATGTGTTTTGGGCGGGGGGGAGAATGAAGTGGGTCCTTGGAGTATATGCAAACTATCAATGAAACTGAGGGAGCCTTTAATTGGAAGCTTCAGGTTAACGAGGAACTACAGTTGAGCTTCAGCAAACGAGTGGGTGTCTGTAATTGTAATGCAGTTGTGACCATGCTGAGAATAAATGGCAGTGGAAAAATCTCTGGCTGCATTTTTAGTATTCAGTGTTAGGAGTTTATGAGAAAAGAATAAAAGATCAAGTATTTGTAGCTTTGCCTGGCAGCAGCTAAGAGAAGAACATCATTTATCTGCAAGCAGAGCTTGGTAAAAATTACTCAGCACTTAGTAGCCTGAGGACAGAGCCTGCTAGCCAAGATGAAAACCAGCTGTGCCACTATACTCTCTAAGGCAGGAGAGAGGCTGATTTTCCCTTTAATTACAGTTCCTGAGCCAGAAAGGGGGGGAAAAGATATGAGCACACAGACTTTTCAATCTATATCACATTTCCTGTGGGTGTCAGGGGGAGACTGGAGAGTCTGACCTGGTAGGGTAACTTTCTAATTATCTGTATTTATGGATTCAGCCCCTGAGTACTGTATCCTGCATAAAACAGGGCAAGGAGAGATCTGCTTTCTTTTAGCAACTTTTGTCCTTTCCTCCTTTTCCTGGTTTCTCTCCCTGACTCTGTACAGCTCCTCTTTTCTTTCCCCACAGCAGCAGTCCCTAACCATCCCAGGAGTAGCCCCTTTCCCAGTCTCCTGCTACTTAATTAATGAGTTTGGTTAGGCAGATATTTTAGTTGTAATTAGGCTGTAAAGTTAATAGCACAATGAGCGAAGCGTAGGCTGAGAAGTTCATACGTCTGTTAGCTATTACTCGGGCTTTCTGCAGATATACAGTCTAATTTCAGTGAGCAACCTACTTAATGCAGCGGCCTAAGATCTTGTTTTCTATTATTATTTGTACCTCACTAGAACTTCGGGGCTTACTAGAGCAGCAGAGGGTGGGGAACAACAAAAGTAAACAAACATCCTTGGCCTACAGAGCTTATGAAGGACCTGATGCAAAGTCTTTCAAAGACCCGCATGTGCATGGAGCTGGTAACAGTGTAACATGTGCATTTCATTCTGAAATAAGACTGCCGTGATTCTATTTCATTTAATCCAGTCTGGATTAAATGAAACAGAAACAAGATGTATCATCTTCTGGAATAAGAAGGACAAGCTCTGCTCACATACAAGAGCTTTCAGGCCCCTCTGGTAGGTTCTTTAGTGGAATTCCTGTAATACGCCACCGGTAAGCTCAGCTGTCCACTTTTCATGGGAGAAAGCTGAGAATAGTGACATCCTCCATTCCTTCCATGACCATCCTCAAGAAAAATAAAAGACAATGAAGCTGACAACTTATATGGCAGCTGTCAGCTCTTAAAGTTGTTCTGATCTGCTCATTTTTTCTTTGAGGTTAAGGAGAGAGCTCGGAGGCAGCCAGAGAGAGAGTGGAGCTGCCTGCCTGCGCGGGTGGTGGAAGACACTGTGGCATTGCACATAGTTCACAGGTAGAAGGCGGCGTTTGCAACCAGTCAGTCAAGAAATGAGAGCCGGAATGAGAACATGGACTTTCCTGAAGTTGGTATGTTGGGCTCCCTGCCCCCTGAAAAGAGACACCCACTTCTGTTTGTTGAGAAATAAGAGTGCCCGAGAGAAGCCCACAGCAGCAAAAGCCTCTAACGTGGCCGTAACTATGTGGCGGGAGGACATCATTGGAAAGGCCGTTGGCTGCAGCGCCACCCTAGCCCTGTTTGTTCCCTCTGCCAAAGGCCGTGTGGCCTGGAGGAGGAGGAGCGGCTGGGGAACATTTCCACCTGGAGATAGTGACAGTGCCATCCCCAGCTGTCCCTCTAGGCTTACAGGCTCCTTCCGTAGATGTGCTTTTTGCTTCGTCCTCTGCCACAGTCACTAGCTGCCTGTCTCTCCACTATGCCAGTCTTTTCTTGCCCAGCTGACTTAAACCTAATGAGGCAGGTGCTTGCTAAGAGCTCTGTAATCCTGCTAGTTCCCTGTCTACTCCCTCTGCCCCTGAAAGAAAAGGAGGGGGCTTACACATACCTCAGCAGGGCCCGAGTTACTCTCTGGAGGAGCCTACGCTGGCTGTGCTGAGGAAAGACAAACTGCAAAGTCCAAGGGACAAAAGCTCAGCTTGTGTATTTGTGCAGCACACAGAGGCTCAACACACCGGCACAACAGAGGCCCGAGCAGAGAGCGTGCCTCAGCACCTCTTCAGTTTGTGCAGAACAACGGGCTCGCACGGGAAAAGCAGATACAGGGATGAGCGCTTCTCCACAGAGGCCGGCCAGCAAAGGCAATACACCGTAAATGAGGCAGAGCAGCCAGGGTTTGCTCTGAGAGCCACGTCAATCACTCCACAGCTGGAGCCAAGTGCTGTGAGTAGAAACAAGGTGTTGCCTATTAAGAATTTTCGGTCTTTATGTCGAGTTGTTCAGGTCTTCCACTCTTCTGCCTTTCCCCTGCCACAGACACACATTCACGCTCACAAAGAGAACAACTCCACGCTTAGGCCCTCGAATAAACCACGGTGAGGAATGTCTGCAGCTTCCCCTATTTTGCCCTTTGGGGGAAGGGTCTGCACTTCTTTTGCACTTTTAGGGCATGACTGTCCCGAGGTCTTTGGTTCTTTCCTACCTTTGAAAGAGGGAGGTGGCGTATCTGAACTTCATGTTAGCTTCTCTTCCTGTACGCTAACATATACGTGACGTGCTGTGTGTGACCTGTTGTACTCTCCTGCACCCTCCTCCGCAGATCATCTCTCTGCCTTGTTTAAGAAGACCCAGATCATTGAGCTACCACTCTATCCCCCTGCCCAAGGAGCGGACTCCTCCTAGCACCCTCCCCCTTTGTTAACCCCGACGTGCTTCTAGACCCCTAGCGCGCAGCTGCGGAAGAAAGCCTTTCTCTGTGCTAGCCTAACCCCTCCATGAGGCTCAGCTGAGGGGCGTTTGGGTGTGGATCTGGGGGGACACCTTTTCTGTCCCGATACCTGTGGCTTTGTTGTGCTGAAGGACGGGCACAAACCAGCTCCCGGTGTCTCTCGGGTTACCTGTGCTGCCCACGCCATGGGCATGGAGCGGGGGCAAAAGGTGTATTGCGAAGGAATACGCCCCACCAATTTCATGCCAGATTTGACAGCGCAAGATTTAATGCAGCTAAACTGGTGGAGTTTAGTTACCAA
>NW_010412912.1:0-263 GCF_000710305.1 Buceros rhinoceros silvestris | reverse complement strand
TCTAGACGAGGCCGCGGGGATGGGGTGTGCTTCTGGGCCCTGCTCACTCTTAACCGCTCTGTTCAAAATGACCGAGCAAACCACATCCTAATGCCCTGGCGCTGCACGAAACTGGAATAACATCGGTGATACGAAAATAGCCTGTGAAAAGCCCAGACCTCCCACGGTACTGCAATAATTCCTTTCAACGATCGTTCTGCTGTCCAAAACGCGCACGTGAAATCTCCCCCCGGGGCCGCGCTGCGGCGCGGCGCAGCGAGCAG
>NW_010412911.1:57819-77578 GCF_000710305.1 Buceros rhinoceros silvestris | reverse complement strand
CCCCACCCCCACACCCCCCTCCCCCCTCAAGCAGGCCTTGAAATTTAGGAAGCATTTGGCTTACATGTTTCTACAGAACAGCGCATATTGAAATTTGTTTTCCTTTCATCTCTTTCCCAATAAAAGCACCCGCTCAGCTTATCCCTTTAGCTTCCTCAGAACTTCCTTTCAGAATTCCCGATCTATTACAGCACATTCACATACCAGAAACAAGATGCCTTTTCATGCTGTCAACCTTTTTCATCTGAAATGTAAATTAATTCTTGCTGGTACGCTTTGACAGAGATCAAAGTAGGGGTATTAACCTTATTGGGCCTTCTCTTCATCAGAATCAGTTCCAAAGACTGCAAGGGTGGTGTTAGGAGGCCAGTCTTCACTGTTATCTATGGCCCTCCTCCAGGCAGTCCTCTGTCTACAAGTCAGCATTTCAAAGGCGCTGATTTCTTTTGTAAATGACCTTATCATTACTTTAAACTGTGTGAAAAATGATTTGCCTGAATAATTTTTGCAGGATTATCCTGCTCATTTTAATTGTGGGGGGACTTCATTCAGATTCCAGGGTATTGTTTAAGTGGTTTTGACAGCAAGTGATCATAGCCTGATATAAAGGAGGAACACAGCTCCTGATTGGAAACCTCTTGACTTGTTCAGATTGTTCATTTCTTGCAAGTCAGTCTTTGAGGTAGGCTGCATTTGCATTTTAAAAATAAACAGATGCCTTTCAAATACATGAGCTGGTGGTCTGGAGATCTCTGTGGGCCCAGCAGTTCACTATCCATTGAAGAAATGTTGGAAGAAAAAACAAACTTAGAAAAAAAACAACCCTCACAATATACATGAGGATGCAATTCCTGAGTGTATTATATTACACGAAGAAAAGTCATTATTTCAGATGAGGGAAGACACCCTTGCTAGGAAACAAAATATTTGTGAATTTAAATTAAGTGGGTAAGAAAAAGCTACCCAACTTCAGCATATCTGCATCACAGGTTCTTGGAATACTCAGATGTTATTAGACTCGAGGCTAAAACTGTATACAGAGTTCACAAGGTCTTTCCTACTTCTTTCTGTCACACTTTCACAAATGGTGAAGATTAACAAATGCTAATTTTTAATTTAGAAACAAATTGTAAAGAACGATTTGTGTAAAGTATTTTAGACTTTGCACTTCTGTTTCTTTGTAATTGGGATTTGGATTGTTTAAATTTACATGTACATAAAAGGAAAAATATTTTCTCAAAATAAGGATTTTTTTTAAATTATGTTGCCAGATTCACAACTGGTTTAAATCAGTGTATATCCACTGAATCATCTGACTGAAATGTTGCTGCACTGATTTACCTCATATGCAAGTCTCATTTAATGTTTCTCTGTATAAGAATAATGCATTAATTAGAATTTAAAACAACAGATAATACAATTATAAAAATACATTTTCTAGTTATGATAACATGTATTTCCATGCAACACGACTGTTGTCCCAAAAGACTTAAGGGAGAATTTTAATCTGGTTATTTCATTTGTGAACTGACATTGCCAAAATGCCAAATGAGCGGTGCATGCGATTCACTTAGATCCAAAGTGACATCACTGAATTCATTTTAATTAGGCCCTCTTTAGCCATCTGGAATATACTGTGCAGCTCTGGTCAGGACTGAGTTTAACTGTGCTTCCAGAGGTGAAAGGCAAGTGACTAATCCATTGAGCCACCATCTCCTCCTCCACACGTGCTCTCACACTCACCATATGTCACATTGCGTTGGAAAGTTCTTTATGAAGAATTCAAGATTTGGACTTTTTTCTTTTTTCTTTTTTTAATTTTTTTTGTGATAACAAGTGGTGGATGTTCAGAAGGAAACCAGATGAAGCATCCCTTTGTAAATTGCTTGCTTTCTGTAACTGCTGCCCATGCAGTATTGCTATTTGCATATCTCTAACGTGCTTTTGACAAAATTTAGTCCATTATAATTTTAAAAAGAGGGCCTGACAACAGCTGTAATTCACTATTTTACACTTAAAATAAATGTAAGCTTTTAATAAAAGTATTACCTTTGGGATTGCCAGCAGCAAAGATTTAATGCTTGCTTCAATGGAAGACAAGGAAGTATTTCTTGAAAACCCTATTTATCCATATATTTATATCACCTTGTATATGTGCATGTACCTGAATTTGGCTAATACTGTTGAATACATCTAAGAATTTCATGAGTAAAATGTTCCCAGAAACTTCTAAGCACTTTATAAATATATCTAATTTTTTTTAATTTTCCTAAAAATAACAACCACTAATTAGCAGATCCAGTTTTTCTTTTTTATGTCATTAATTTTCTTCCTTTTAACTACATTGTCAGTGTAAAAACCATTTAAGAGATAATATGTCTTTCTCTTAAGGGCAGCTGAACTGACTCATCGTATTACCTTGATTTCATATTCAGAGCTAACCAGACTGGTTTATACTGTTCCATTTCTTTGTGTTTTGTATTAGCTTAGGGCATCTAGTAATGCTTTGCTTTTAGTATCTATCTCTAGTAACCACTAAAAGCCTGCTGCTTACGTTCAGGGAACATGTTAAGAAAAGTGAGAAGGCCTTATTGTTTTGAATTATGAGGTCCTATATTCTGTCCCAGTCTCTGAGCTAAGCTCTGTCAATGTGAATATGTTTGCCTTTCCTTTTGGTCTTCTCTCATGTTTCTGAGGAGATGAAAACGAGACCATTCTTACTGAATTTCATGTCCTTGCTAAAATCGGGAAGGAACACCACCACAAATTGTCAAGCAATACGTTGGAAAACCTATTCCTTTCCCTTGCTGATACTGACAAAGAGTTTCATAGTCATCTTCACTTTTTTGACTTTAACCAAATCTGAAGATCTAAATCTGAAGAGATTTGTAATGCATGGTAATTAAAAACCCTATGTCCAAATGGTGATGTGCATCAGTTACACCTACCCTGATAGCAGCCTTGGTGGCTTCCTAATAGTCCCTGCTTGTTACAGATAGTTACCACTTGTTGCTGATAATTATGGCTTTTACATGAGAACTCATTCCTTGCTTTCTCATAACGCTGCTGCCAGAGAACTTGAGACAAGAGTTGCTTTTTTTCCTGCTATTAAACTGGCATCACGCAATAACCATCCAAAGTGAAAGGTGAAAGAGGGGAAGTATTCATGGGACCCAGCCAAGGATGTGATTCTTCCTCCTTTTTACTGTTCATTAGAATTAATTTGACATGGAATGAAGAATCAGACTGATGGACTCCAAGTTCTCTCAGACGTTGTTTGTTTAGCTGCCGAACACTCTTTTAACTAGGCAAATTAAGAAAGTGATACGCTGCTTGCAGCAAATCAAATTCTGATTACAAACTACTATAATATCTTCTCTTCAGCAAGCATGAACTTCAATTTCCGAGTTGCTGTTATATGCTATTTTAGGTGATATTATAGATTAAAAATGCATCTGGGTAGAAAATGTCTGCTTAACGTAATTTTTTACAAGTTAGAATTAATCTTTCTGCTGTTTAAAATACTACTTCACTCCTTTCTTTATTCTTCTTGTATAGACCTGCTTACCTTTGATCTTTCTACGTTGTGCTTCACAATTTGCTCTGTAACTATATATTTCCTATGGGAATCAGAGGTAAAATGCCTGGACTTTTTCCCTGTGGAATTGTGCAACATTATGTGTAATGTATATGTCATGGTACTTAGACCTTAAAATAAAGGTTTTTAACTGCAAGACACCAAATTTCAAACTCCATGAAGTCAACATATTCTTGGTTTGCTAGGTGCTGGAGCTGCTTTGTGTGAGAACTGATCAGTAGAACTAGTGAAAGTTCATGTCCTGAATTCTGGTACATAAAACATTTAACACTGAGTTACTAAGAGAAGTGCTAAAATTCAGTTCAGTACCTGTGTTGCTTTTCAGATCCTAATATCTTTGGCTAGGTAAAGATCAGGATTAAAGTTACTGTTGCTGGAAAGTTTGGACTATAGACTGGATAAGGTGGAAATGAGGTGACAGCTGGTAATCATTCTTCTTCAATGATGCAGTGATTGTTCATGGAGCAGTAGCAACATGAGTCTGCTAATTTCACACTCTTTGAGCCAAGTGCTTAGTGTCAAAACCAGCACCAGTCAGTAATGCAGATTGCTGTGATGGAGCAGCTTCCCAGCCTTTCAGGCTCCCCCAGCAGAATTCTCTGCATATGCATTTCTTTTGAAACATTATAGATCTAGTTAATAAATGTTGAAAGGACGCAGTCCTACTAATGCTCGATGAAGGCTGAGAGAGAAACAAGTTTGTTTATCCTGCTATTTCAGTTATCCCATGAGTCAAAGGGAAAGCAGGAAAAAGGCAACCTGTCAGATTCAACGTATTCTAGAAAAATGTTAGAAACCAGCATGGGGAAAGGTTAAGTTGAAGAAGAGTTGATTTTGAAAATGCATATGAAAACAAAAGATGGGATATAAAGTAGGTTTATTAAATCAGATATAGCAGTTTTTATGTGGTCAATGGGGGAAAGACCAAAATGTTTATATTAACATTAATAAGAGCCTCTGGGAAGAAGAATTTAAAAAAAAAAAAACACAATAGATATAAGGATTGATTTTATAGACACACACACACAAATAACTACTGAAAGCTGAGAAATTACTAAGAATAAAACTGAAGTTTGTCTTATTAGTTCATTTGTTTCAGTGCTTCTCTCTCTTTACAGTAGTCCCTTGACTGACTGATACTCAGCATGTTTCAGCTGCAGAGAGGTGGCTGCTGGCCAGCTGTCTCTGCTGCCAGTATTGGAGTAGGCTCCTTGTCTGGTCAGTAGGGGATAGTTAAGGATTGGAAGTCTGATCACATGGGGTAAGTGAATGCTTGCCTCATCTCTGCCAGACAGGCAGACTTTTCCAGTCTGATTATTAAGGGCAGAAAGTCCCTCAGCCTCACAATACCTGAGCTCTGTATTCAGTACAACACCTCAGCAGGCCAAACTTCTGTCATGCCTTCTGTAAAGCGAATGGTTATTTATTTTAGTAACCTCTCATTAAAAGGCAATTTTTGCTGCTTCTTACCGTGGAAACCTCAGTAAAGACTGAAATGCTTAGATTGTTATGGTGCATTGCATACCACAGCTTGAACTGTTCAGATGGTTTTCATTTTCTTATATTGCACAAACAAGTGCAATACCACATATTTTAGTGGAGGTTGGTGGCTGAAAAGATCATTAACACTGTACAGGAATTAACATAGAAAAGAAGGGATTAGTTACAGCAATCAAGGTAGATCTATTTGTTTCCAACCCCATGAATTTAGGGGAGCTAAATATATAAAAATAAATAGAAGAAAAGGGAAATACAACAATTATCTCATAATTTGGTAGTAATTGAGGGATTGCAAATTCTACAGTGTCTTTATTCTCTGCTGTGTAGGTAATGCCTACTTCTAGTGTTTTCATAAAATCAGAAGTGCGAGATACAGGAAAAACTTGTTAATCTTCTGATCAACTTCTCTGTTCTCAGTTTAGCCTGTATTCTATACTTATTCTACCTCCTAGTTTTCCTTTGTAATCTTTGTAATGTAAAAAGTTATCTGAACCCTGATCCTCTGTGAGATTGCCTAGACCCCATTTCTGTGCCTGTTCTACATCCCACTGTAATATTTAACCCTGGACTCTAGGAACCCCAATGAGAGGGCTGCTCTTCTCTTCCTTTGGGTAATTAGTCACCAGACTGACTCTGCTTTTGCATGTGGTTAGCTTGCTTAAAAGCTTTTCCTGGACAGGTAATTTTTTTACTCTCAAAATTGTACTAGTTCCTGGTCTTAGCTCCAATTTTCTTTTACATATTGTCTCACTGTTTAAGTTGCAGTCCTGCTAGACTAAAAATTAGTTTCCTTCCCTCACAACCTTCAGCCTTCTTAATCAGCAACTGCTTGTTGTACGCTTCAGCTATGGCATCAATACTGCACGTACTTTCTTAGTTATTCAGCCTCTTCTCCCCTTTTATCAAGGTTTTTCTGCCTGAAATACTGTTTGAAATAAACCCTACAAAAATAAAACTTAAAAATTTATAGTTTAAAGTGTACGTTGCAATACTTTTTAGTCTTTTGTCCTCAGTGTGGTGTGTATCACTAGCTATAGTTTGTGCCAGAGCTTTAGTACCAACTGCTCAGCGGTGTCAAGAACTCAAGCAAATTCATGTCAGATAAAAACTACAGAAATAATGAAGTTATTTAGGTACCAGAATCCAGAGGCAGTCCATGGAAATAAAGGGTGTAGGTGTCTTGAAACTGTTACTCATTGGTGTTTTCCTTGCTATTTAATTTCACTGCATGATTGCTACTTCATTTTGTATTTCTAGTGATTCTTTTGTTCTGTTCTTTTTAAATTAATGGCATAAATTCCAGTCTCTGTAGATGTTTTTCCTGATTATTTGTGTGAGAGGTATTATTAAATGTTTTATTATGGTTACAGTTAATTGAAAAATAGGAGAAGACAGTATTTTTTCCTAGTTTTAGCTGGATATATCTGTCCCTGGCTACTCACCTACCTACCCCATGATAAAACCAGGTAAAATTATAAAATTCTTATTAGCTGGGATTATGGGACTTGTGATTAAAGAAGGTGTTTTGGGAGTGTCTTCTCCTATGTATTTTAATACATTCTAAGCTAGATTTCTGTTTAAACTAGACATGTTCTTATTCTGAGATCTCGTTTCCTTGCCTAGGCTGTGCCAAGTGGTCACTGTAACAGTGAGAGTTTAAGGTCCTGTATAATTTCCAGCTGTTGTTAACATTGTAAACATTGGAGCCACTCCCGTGAGGTGCTAAGTGTTATTTCTGCCCACTGGTTAGTAAAAGTTGACAGCAATTGGCTCTGCAGAGCCAGATGCCAGTCTGAGTTTCAGGCTCTGCAGAATTTTTCTCTGATTCATAACTATGTTTTTCAGCTGTCAGGGGATACATTGTTCGTAAAAACTACACAAGACTGAAAACCAGCACTGACTGTGTAGCAGATCCTCAGCTTGTGAGCAGCTGCTCTACTTCTGATTTTGGCTGCGAAGAGCACTGGTGAGTTGAATCCCTTGCTGTCTATTATTTGATAGAAGTCATTTTCCACACAATGAGATCTGAAAGGAGAAGGCATGTCGTCATGATTCAGCCAGCTCTTAGGGAATCTGCCATTTTCTGAGGATGAACACCTGTAGGTTAGCCAGTTCCCCTACCAGTTTAGTCACCTCAACTTTCTCTCAGTGAGCAGAGTTAGAGTTACTTGTGGTGCTCTTTGTCCTGGGTTACTGTCCTGATTTTGTGCACTTCTCAGAAGTACCCAGAGTATTGTAGATTGTGGACAGGATTGCAAGTTCTCAGCATTTCAGAATTGACTGCAGTGCATGTTATTAAAATCTCAAGAGCAGAAGGTTACCCTTCTGTATCTGTAAAGCTCCATGTACACCAGCAATAAGATAGAGAAGAGCTGTAAAAAGCAGATGGACAAGTCACTGACAAAGCCTAGGAATACTGTAAACCATGATATAGCTACTGTAAACCATAATATAAACCATAATACAGCTAATAGTGGTGCCCTTCTCTTTTTAGAAGTATATTTTAACCTTCCTTGCTAATGGAGGCACTCCAGACGAATGTCCCTCTGATGCTCTCTTGGGTATGAGAGGCAGGAGGGTTCTGTTAGATCTGTTAGCTGTTCTCAAAGTCTGTCTCTCCAAGAGTGTTCTAGGAGAGGTGGCTGCATTTCCTGGATTAATCCCTTTGATTTGCATGCTTCACTGGCTAAAAGTTAGGAGATCTCTACTGATGTGACATGGGCATGAGGACATCTCAGTGCTTCTTCCAGTTCTTATTTCAGTTATTTTATATGTTTTCTATATAGCATATAAATGCAGGTTCTGTTACACCTCTTAAAAAGTTTTCTGAGAAAATCAATTACTTGCTTGACTGTAACTAGATGCTGTTATTCCATTAAGAAGGGGGTTTTTTAATAACCTTTAACTTCTCCAAATGTTTTTCTTTCTCTGTGTACGCTCATAACATTGAATTATGTTAACTTCCATGCTAACTTTGGATGATTTAGATTGAATAATGTCTGCTACATGCTCCAGTGCATTATTATTGGATTTTGTTCAGGTGTAACCACCTGCATTCTTGTAGGTTAATAGCACTCCAGAATCTCTCCCTTGCAGTAGTCAGTTTTCAGCAAGAAAAAGGCTCAGCCCATTGGACAAGGAATAAATAAATTTTAGGGGTAATGATTTTCAGGGAAAAGAATGGGCCCACTGCAATTTACCATCATGGCTCTGTCTTTGGATTGCCTCACTGGGACAAGAGTTTCCTCTTTCATGTGCAGGTCCTTCTGCCTCCTCAGGGCTATGTATCTCATGATCTCTTTAGAGCTATTGATGATTGCATGGTCATTTCTTCTTCAGTCTTCACTGACGGTTAAGAGCAAGAGCTAATAAGCTATCTATTAACGATTTTCTTTGGCATCCCAAATTATAATTATTTACAATGTAAAGAGTCTTTTTTTTTTTCTTGTTTGGAGGCACAAATCCTCTTTAAACTTTTTCCTTCATCTGTTTTTTGTGTAGTTAGCCAGGAATGGTTTTCTTCCCATTTTGTGTTAGACTGTTTCTGAGATTCTTTGTTGCTCTCCAAAAAAAATGTATTTTTCTGGATTAGGTATAGCTTGCTTGATTGTACATCCCTTGAGGCTCACGAAGATTTTATGGTTCAGTAATTGTTGAGGTGAATTTGGGTTCTATGACACACAAATGTACAGACCTGTAAAGATACTTAGCTGCTGAACTTTCACTGAAATCAATGTCTAAATGCCTTTAGACAGCTGGCCTGAAGGTTCCCATGTAAAATACGTTGGGCATTCAGGTCTTGCAACTAGTCCTTATTGCTATGCACAATCAGATAGATGTATAAATTTGTACCTTCTTTTACCTGGAGTTGCTAATCTGCCATTACTGCTGGCAGTTTTCAAGTTTAACCCCAACAGACACCGCATATTATTTGCCTAGTCCTATAAATTTCTCAGCAGTGGCCTGAGGCTCCAGTGATTTGCGTTGGACTTGAAAATGTTCAGTATTTCACAGGCGATGTTCAGAATCTTAGGACTAAATCTGGTAACATACTTCCAATAAATCAAGCCTCACTTCTACACGTAGCTGTTACGGTGCTCTTGTGTTTGAAACATATGGCTCTTCAGTCATTCAGGAAACTTGTAGGAAACAGGAAGGCTGCTGAATAATGGTGCAGATGTTTAACGCAGTAGCTGGTAATCTGTCCTTAGAGAAGACAACCTCACTGTGGCTTCACATACTGGGGGACTAAAGTATATAATAATAAAATACTCTTCTCTCTTAATTTTCTTTGATTTCTTTGCATTTATTTTTGGTTTGGGTTTTCTTTTCCTTACTGGTAGTTCTGGTAAATGAAAAATGAGCTTAAAGGTACTCAGGATCAGAAAGCAAAATCATATACAGTTCTGTTCTGTTGTGTGCATAGGAGTATAACTATACATTTAAATGTATGACAACCTGCTGCTCTTTCAAATATATGTTAAAAAAAAGAAGTTGCAGTATTATGTGTAAAGCGAAGTTTTTACTAAGGAATAAATTTCAAAGTGTACAGAAGAAATGGGCGCTTTAAAAAAAAATTAATTCCCTCAAGAAAATTGAATTTCTGTAACTAGTTCAGGCTGTTCAGTCAGTGAATGCAGGACATAAGCAAACTCAAGCTAATAAGTGATGTAGGATGCTAATTAAATGCTTACGTTAGTACTTAACATTGCATGTTAAAAGTTTCCTGCATTTGTATGCTTGACTTGAAAATGGGTATTAACTGTGTTCAAATGCAGAAACCTTTCCTGTATGAAGCTGGTGTCACAAGTAACTGAAGATACATTGAGAATTGGCAAATATCTCTGAGAGGAATTAGAACTAGGTATAGCTAAACATTAGCAGAGAAGTGGCTTTGTGTCATTGAAAAAATGGTTTTCCATTCAGTTGCACAGAGCTGTGGAGTTACCTGTGATGACTCCTACTGAAAAAGGGTCACAGGATTAATTATACACCTGGAAGACTGACACTAAGTCTGAATTCCGCACCCCACCCCCAAACCCCAGGCTGTGTATGCAACACTTGCCAAGTCTTTTCTTGACGTCATCAGCCACTGAGAGGAACCCTTTCCCGAAGTAGCTCATGCAAAACTTAAGAAGGGGAAAGTTATTTTAAAGAGCCAAACATGGCCAAGACTAAATTGAAATGAGGGATGTGAAAGCATTTCAGAGCCTGTTTACAAGTCTACTGAATAGCAGATTTACCCTTCCGCAGAAAGCAGAACAGATAGCAGAGAAGGGAGGAATCTGACAGGATCTCCCCTCTTACAAGGCCAGTGCAGACACCAGCCTCACCTCATGTCGGCCTCCATTTTAGAACTGGACATCGCATGAAATCAAAGATGCCACATTTTGCAATGGCATAGCTACAAATTTAATTTAGTATTAGGGATCTCTTGAGCTAATTAGGAATAATCTGTGGAGAAGGCAGACGTAATTCTCTAAAATGTCCTGTGATTTTTAACTTGTTAGACTGACAGGTCTCTGGTGAATATATTTTTCACAAACGTTCTTGTTCTTAGCAGGATAATCTATAGTTCAGTGACTAAGGACCTTAATCTGTGCTACTTTGTTCATGTTCAGACAGAGCTGTCATCCTCCGATATCTTTAAATCCCTTTAGAATCTCGTCAAAGCATCTGTAACATGCATGTTCCACCATCATCTTATCCATTTCCTTCCCAAATGAAAATTGTGTTAAATAATATTGATCTGATGCTTACTCTGGAAAATACTTCCTGTATTGTTCTTTTTTTTTTTTTTCTCTAGCTCTCTGAACTGTAGCTTACTGACTGCTAAATATCACAATATAAGTTATCTATATGTACAGGATCGGTGTCCTTATGTAATACAGTAGAAAGCATTGTTTTCACACAGTGACTTTGTAACATGTCGGTTGAGTCTGTAACTACAACTGCATGTCAGTTAGTATCCCTTGCTCCTTTGTTTACTTATGGAGCTCTGTGTGTTAAGGACACGTGTTAGAAGATGCCTGACATCAAAAGCAATTTACAGTCTCAAGTTGAATTCATTGTGATTTTTCTCCTTATACCTTTCTCTTTTTAGCTCGTTGGTATCATGTTCATTCTTTGGAATGGTATGTTGGAGCATAGGTTCTCAGAAACAATTCATTTTAGTAAGATTCTTGACGTGAGAATTAAGATTGGATACTAAAGCCTGAACAGATTGGTATACACAAGCATACCAGTTCAGGTGTTTGGAAAGTTATAGATAAGGAGTAATTATCAGCATTTCTCTGTTCTGCAGGAAGTATGCATCTGAAAGTCAAGTGCAGAAATGGGTCTATTTCTGTTCATTAATAGCTTGACTGACAAAGTAGAATCTGATTGCTAAATTTGTATCAGTACTAAGTGAGCCATGGTTACAGGGGTTTAAGAGTTCAGGATTAGAATTAGAAACAGAGGTACAAGGACTGTAATGAACCACAAAATTAATCTCAGTCAGTAATGGCACCCTGCTCCAGAGTTTACACTGGACAGTAGCAATGAGGATACAAGTGACTTCACATGAGCATCATAGCGTTTTCTCATCACTGTCAAGAGCTCAGTTAGTACAGTATATTAGACACTGCACTTCAAGAAAACAAGCAAGTCCCTTAGCGATAAAAATGATCTCATCTCTATAAACCACAATGAGGGGATACCTCTAAGGGAGATGGAAAACTGAGGATATGTGTTAGTATCATTTCTCCAATGAAAGGCTGATGTGAAGAGGAAAGGAACAAACTGTTCTCCATTGAGAATCAGGGGAGAAATAACGGGCTTGCGTTGCAGCACAGGAGAGTTAGGGTAGACAGGAAGAAAAGCTCACTGGTGGTAAGCTGAGTTAAGCCCTGTGTAGGTTACCATGGCAAGTTTTGACATCTCCATCACTTAGTCAAACTTAGGGCTATAGTGCCAGCAGCTGCATCAGTGTAGGGAGTAAGTAAAAAAATTGTTTTAGAGAAATTCTCCTCAGATCAGCTTTCCTTGCAACAGTGTTGTTGCTGTGCCTGAAAAATGAACTATGTTCATTCCTGAATGTTCCGTAACAAGTGGAGGCCTGTTTGAAAGAGCATGCAATGCACATTCACCTACGTGGACACTGATGGGTTAGCACATAACCATAATATCCCATGTATCAGTGAGAGTAGAGAACAAATATGATTTCCGTCACACGAGCACAGATCAGTTCAGGAACCAGCTTAATGTGAATTAAACTGTTTGATATAAAAACTCTTCTGTCTTCTGCTATGGTTTCTTTGACTCGATCTACAGCTTGCTTCTCATGGAAATGAGGTTTACTCAGCTAGTCTATAAAAAACCTTTCTTGGATTCTTTTGATTAAAAGGAAAAAAAAAAAGCATGTTAGTGTGCTTCTACTCTTCATGGATAGTTGCGTGAAAGGGTTGTTGTGTCTCCACATTTTAAGCCTTTTTTTTTTTTCAGAACCTTCAGATGAGTATCATCAGGTCCTGGTGATTTCTTCCTTAAACCTTTCTCACATTGCTCCATAATTTCCTCCTTGGATAATGTCAGTTTCTGTTGAGACTATACCATGATTTCATGTATAAGTCATCTTTTGAATATGAATTTTCATCTCCTACTACAGTAAATGCTGGTATAAACACATTCTGCCTTCCTTCAATTGCTTCACTTTCCTAGTTGTAGTCATAGCAAACATTAAGGTTATTGATTCTGATGGAAATAGGAGGAACCCATTGGGCCTGATTCTGCTGTCATGTGAGCTTTTAATTACTTTACAGTTCATAAGTTCAAATAGTTACTTGTGATTTTTGAAGGTGTAAATGGAAATGTGGGTACAATTTTTCAGCATCTTTTTCTTTTTCCTCCTCCCCATCACTTTGGAATTTTTCATCTGCCCTCACTGGAAAGATTAAATTTGTTATGTCCTGGGAATACGTTATTTCTGCAAAATGAGCTGTATTGTTTTCTACTGGAATATTTAGGCGTGTTTCTAACATTTTCAAAAGCATTTAAATGGTGAAAGTCCAAATTCCATGACTTACACTCATACTGGCCACAATAGCCGAAACTAGATATTTTTCTCTTGCATACATTAGGCTATGCTTCTAGTTTTATGCTGCTATTGTTTGACTGCTTTCAGTGGTCAGGATAATGTGGCTCTACACTATACAGATGTATGGACAGACCCTAAGAAAAAATTTTTCTCTTTTTGTCAGTGTTTCTTGTTAATTGAGTGATTTATAGACAGTCCGTATGGGAAGACTGAGGCATATTGTAGCTCAGCAGCTGAACGTGCAGCAGCAAGTTGTTGTATCACCTGACTGAAACCAGGCACATGAACCTGGACTTCTCACATCCTTCTCAGAGAAGTGTGCTGACTGAATCTCATCTCTCTGATCCAACCACTGCTTTCCTGCAAATATGGAAAACAAAAATTGTTGGGAACCATAGGACACTCATTTTTTTTCAAGGATACCTGAAAATTTTGCTGCTAGAAAGCTACAACCTGAAACTTTACGGAACAAATCCCATGACTGGAGTGTGACTTTTCATGGCTCCAGGCTGTTCAGAAGGGATAGACAAGGAAGGAGGGACAGAGGCGTTGCCCTTTACATCAAGATAAGAGTGTGAAGACCTGTCCCTGAAAAATAGCCACAAGCAGGTCAAAAGCTTATGAGTAAGAATTAGACCAAAGCAATAAAGGGGACCTTATGGCTGGTGTCTACTACAGGCTGCCTGATCAAGAAGAGCCTACTGATGAAGCCTTCTTACTCTGGCTAGAGGAGACATCACACTTCCAGGCTCTCCTGCTGAGAGACTTCAACCACCCCAACAATCTGCTGGAAAAGTAGCACAGTGAGCTGTAGGCAATCCAGTGTCACTTCCCTTTCTCAACAGGATAGGGGGAGAAAAATACAACAAAAAGCTCATGAGTAAAAGCAAGTAGTCATGAAGTACATGCTCATACCAGCAACAGTACATTCTGTGGAAGGATGAGGTATCTTGTGCCACGTACAGCCCAACATGATTGTTCTAGGCAGAAACATGGCATCACTGGAATCCTGTCAGAGAGTCAGGGTCCAAGGGCTTCAGAATTCCAGAGGCTGAGTTTTGCTAGCTTAAAGCTGTACAGAAGACCAGCTGCTGAACTTTACCTTCATGCTTTAAACATTTAGACAATGTTCTAGCCCAGGCAAAATTAAAATGCTAGCTAAACCGTACTAAATTCTAGTTTGTTGGGGTTTTTTTTATAGAAGGTAGAGATTAGTTCAAGCTGCAGATTTAGATCCACATCCAAACCACCCCAAAATCTGAATATTTAAATATAGATGATGATTCAGTCCATTTTGGCATTGTAGACCATTTGCAACATACTGATCCAATAGCAGATTTTGATTATTACATCCACCACAGTGATATTTGAGGATTTTTAGCTCATATTTGGTTTGTTTTCTGTAATATTGGGCATAGGGGAATGAATAATTTCAATAAATGCTGGAGTAAGTTCGGGGAAAAGTAGCAAATTGCCTAACTAATCCCACTAAATAAATGGTTATCTAAATAATATATGTAGAAGATGAATAGTAATAAAGAATTTTACAGATAATATGGTACATGCACAAATGCAATGTCAGATACAGTCCTAGACATATTTTATACTTTCCTGTAAAAGAAGTGTGCCAGTACAAAATGAGAATGCATTTTTAAAATGGATCTCTCAATTTCCTCCATGGAAAACACCAGTTTAAATTAAAATTAAAGTTTAGGCAGGAAGTTTTCCTTCTCTTTTGTAGTGTCAAAAAATAAAGTGGAATTTAAATTCTCCAAACCTGACAGGCAAATCCAAACTTCACGAAATTGCAACATTACAGAAAAGTTGAGTGCTTACTATATTGATGAATGCTTCATTTTGTTCCCACACCCTGAGGCAGTTTATCGTCAGCCATGATGCCATCATTGTTGTGATTAGTTTAAAACAATTAAAGTCCATGCTCTTGAGCGGGGGTAACACATTCAGACAAAATTAATTAACCTAAGATCCTAAACCCCATTGCTAATAATGCTTGAAATACTTCAGTAGCCTCTGTAGATGCCACAGAATAAATACATTATCTAACACATATGCATGATGATATACAGCTATCAAATTCAATACGTAACAATCTAAAATATTTCAAGTCCTTCAGTAATGTTATTTTAAACTGAAGTAATTTAAAAGGGTTCCTTTTAAAGGTGCATTTTGAAAGGTGTGCACGTGACCAGACTTTTTTTAAAGTCCAACATGTTTTCTATTTTACATGAGTAATTTATAAGTAGTAGAGCTAACTGAAACACAAGTGTTGACAAAACAAATCTGAGATAACATACATTGTATTTTTTAATCAGTAAAGCAATTTTTTTTCTTTACATTCCCTTCTCCTGCTGTGACTGAAAGGGCTGAAATGTATTCCGTTTTAATAACTGTAAAACCGAAAGACCTGCTCCCTCTGTGAAAAAGCTGTGATATATGTGCCTAAACCAAAATCTATGACTGTAACTTAGATTTCAGATATTTTAATCTGTAAGTAGAAATACAACTGTCATTATTTTTGTATCTTCAAAAAGGTTGTGAGGGGTTTGGAGAGTAATGATCCAATGTCTGAGCCGTGTTTCGACATCAGAAAATCTTACTTTTAATCCCAGTTGTAGGACCATGAACCTGTCAAATAATATCTATGAACCTCATTTTTTCATCCATCAAATGAAATAATGAAATTGGTAGCATCTTTTATTTTGGTTTTGCACAGCTGAAGATTCTGGAGCAAGTTCTGTCTGGGTGGACTTTATTATTGAAGAGATACGTTAACTTCAAAGGGCTGCCAACAAGGATCAGGGCCTGTAGAAGGTTTTTATGACACTTTAATTAGCATTAATGAGAGCAGGAGTTGGCCTCCAGTATTTTTATGGTGACAAAATGTGATGGCAAAATCATAACAGATATAGACAGAGAATCTAAGAATTCTTACTTCTTGCTCTGTGCTTAGCCCAAATGGTTCTAGGAGAACACAAAGCCATGCGTTCTTCCTCAAATGTCAAATTTTGAGTGAGTGTCTTAAGTTTAAATTCTGTGAAAACAGCTTTTAATGGCCCTGGGGAAAAAAAGTTTCGTGTAAAATCTTGTCAAATTAATTTTAGTACATCAGTTTCATGGAATTCTCGTAAACCCATTTTACACATATGCATGTATCCACAAATTTTTAATGAGAAATTCATAGCTCATATCCTGTTACTGTGTTTAATAACATGCACTTCCTTATAAGAGGAAATGGGACTGGTCTGTGTTTTCTCTGAATTGATTGTATGTGCATATTTAGAAATTGGGGGAGGGTGGAAAGGGAATATCTATCAACAAAAAAAAGGATATGCCGATAAACCTTTTTTAAGAATAAAGAAATCACAATATTTAAACTACATTTTTATTTTTCTTGGTTTTTAGGGAGCAAACCAGTAACGAGTCTTCTCCTGTGGTGCCTGATTTTCTTGACAAACAAGCACAAAAGGTACTACTAAGTTTATTTTCTAAAATAACATCACATTATAACTTCATATTCCCGAGTCCACAGTTCTGCAATGTGTTTGTGGCTGCTTGGCGTACCCATCTGAACATGAAACCGTTAGTGACGTTTTGAAGTCTTTGAGACAAAAGCCTGCTTGCTAAGAACTTTAGTTCTGTAGAAAGACAGGGAGGTACAGTGAATAAGAGAATCAAAAGGCTGGAAATTTGCTGCCGAGAATAAATGCTAGCTGCTCCCTGAGGTGATTTGTCTGTGCACTTCACTTTCTACAGATGTTAGAGACTCTTTTTTAGTAAGGACCTGAGGTTCTTTGGTAGCACTTTGATATCCTGCTCGAATTCAATATGTGAAATGGAGGAGTCGCTCTGTGACTTGGAGCACAGCATAGTCTTTGAAGTCTGATCCAATTTTTGCTGCTTACCATTTGATGTTGAAAGGATGAAATGGAGAAAATGTACAGTTTTTGCCAGTAACTCTGCTGAGCATATGTAAGATTAAAAAAACAAAATCCCTTGGATGATGTACTTAGAAATGTTAAGCAGATTAATACCTTCCTATAGCTTTTTTCTAAAGACACAAATTAACTATGAGGAAATCAGCATACAGTGCATGCTATGATTTAACTGCATAAGGAAGGGGGATAAATAAGTTAAATGGAAAAAGTAAACAAATGTTTGTGACATGGATGCTGAGTCGTGTAGCTGAAAGCCCCAAGAATCCTGTGTAACTTAAATCTAGCATTAGACATTTCACAGAGTCATAGAAAATACGAAGTTGCTCTCTGTGAGATCACAACTGTAACTTATTGTGGCAGAGTGGAATCAATACATTTCTTATGTGCCTAAAACAGCATTCTTTACTCTAGAAGGATTTGGATGAGACTTCTGCTGCTTCATTTATTCAAAAACATTCATTTGAAATGAGTGATTCACAATCAATTAGCCAATCCCAGGCAGTTGCAGACCATCAGTTGTCAAGTCCCTTGAGATCCCATAAAAAAGGAGGTAAGAAATAAGTAACAGAGGTCTTTTGTTTACTATTTATAAGCTACATTGTCAGCATGTAACTTTCTTTATATATTAATAAGGTCTTTTAACAAGCCCTTGGAAGCAGGAAACATAAAGGAACAAACTTTCTTCTACACATTTTCAATGTTGAATTATAAAAAAGCCCTTAAATACCTGAATTAGAGATAGAAGTGTAAAGGTTTTTAAAATACAGTTTCTACTAAAAATGTGCTTAATAATCTCAAAATACCCTTTTAATGAAATCAAATTGACTTTCAAGAGCTTCAGCTTTCCTTTGCCTTCCAGCCTTGAAAGTGGAAGACAGTGATGAAAGCTCTCATATTTGGCAGAATAAAAGAAACTAGTTTGTTCACAGTCATCCAAAGATTCAGCAACACAGGAAAGTCTGCAATAATTCTACAATCTGTGCAATGTGATTTTTTAAATTGTATTTGCTGATACATTGTTATTGCCATTGTCAGTAACAGTTAAAAAACTTGAAGTAAAACGTGATGAGATTTGTTGAGTTTTAACTGGTTTATTTTTGAATGTTGTACCTATCAGAATGCTTTTCTCTGTTACTGTAGTTACTGTGTCCTTGTAAATCTGTGAATACAGTCTTTAATACTGGATCACAGAATTCCTTCCACAGCTTAAGATGGAGTGATAATGTGACATATGTAACTAGAGTAAAAATATTAATAATACATTTATTTCCAGGTTATTACTGAAATTTAGTTGTTTATAATTTTGTGCCATACATTAACATTTCCATTATATATTTAATGGGACACCTTTCATCTTATAAGTCTACAAATATTTATCTGAATACTTGAGCCCGGATTCTGCAATTTACATGTTTAAACTTTACAGAGTTCAGTTAAACAATATGCAATGTAAAGGTAAGAAGAGAGGTATTCAAGGGTGATCCTTCTGTACAGAAAATAATGCAAGTTCAATGTTTTAGTCTTTTACACAGGCCTAATGTGCTTTCCATGCTAAAACCAGAATAGTATGTAAACACAGCAGGTTGAGAAATCCCTTATTCTCTCTTCACAGATTTCTGTCCATATGGTTTTCAATCCATAGTGTGGGTCTGCAGGAGATGTGTGCATTACTATCTTAAATTATTGCATGTTGAACAATAAACCTGTCAAACACAAATATCTTCATTGCAACAAATCCTCTTGAGGAAAGCAGTCAGAGTCCGAATCTGTCATCCTTACTCTCACTAGATATTGTATGTTACCCTGCAAGTAGTCTCCTTGAAATCAAAGACGTTGTGTCTGAGGTAAAACAATTAGAGAGTATAAGGATTAGAGAGTGGCAGTTACACCCTTAGCAAGTGTGTGATTCAGAGCTATTACCAAGTAATTTAGAGAGACTTCAAAAAATGTGAAGTGATAAAAGAATAGTATTTGAAAAAGAGATAAATGCGACATTGATCTGAACTATTTAAGAACCATATATGTGTAAATGAATAAGCATGCAAATACAGAAAAGTAAGGAACTTCCTAGTAGTTAAGCAGAAAGATATTCAGGTAGATGATCATATAAATCACACTTCAATGAGTAACTGTTAAGGAAGTAAACCCACTGAAGAATAGTAACTTCCTTGGGTGCTTTTAAAAGCGTGTCTTGCATACAGAAATTCATATGCTTTTACACACTGCTCTATCTCTACTCAGTCTTGTGTGAAGTATACTTTTAAGATGAGAATATTGGTAGACTCATTGTGTAAACCAAAGGAAATAGCAAATAGCTTTTTAGAATAAGAAGACATGTATAAAATACATGTTCTATAATGTAGGGCTATGCTACATGAGCTGTTATTCATACAAAAAAAGCTGTCCACTAGGTGGTCCAAACAGTGCAAAGACTGTTATTTTTCCTAGTGAAACATTATTCTGCAGTGTTATATACTGATTTTTAATTCTCTTTAAGTTACACCACAGGCAGAACTCGTCTGTCAGCCTAGTGGTAGTATTGTGGACCTGGAACGCAGAGACCAGTGGGGAAGGGAATGTGAAAGATTTCTGCACTGTTCCATGAAGCACTGGACCAGTTATGAAAGA
>NW_010412911.1:27009-57724 GCF_000710305.1 Buceros rhinoceros silvestris | reverse complement strand
AAGAGTGTTGATATTTGCAGGAGGGAGTCTGTATCCAGGCTTAAGCACAAAAGGGAGGACAGGCTGATTATTTGTTTTGAGCCCTTGGTAGGTGAGGCTCTAGTGCAGTCAAAGGGGGACAGAACACAAAAGGGAAAAAATGGTTGGTAGGAGTTTACGTATTTTTGCATTAATCAAGCAGACTATTCATATCTCGTTATCCAGCTGTCTGATAGCACAGGCTGCCCCTTGTCACTGGTAGATTGCCAAAGGAAAAATAGACCCAGGAAATTTTCACAAAGATCCTGCAAAGACTGTGCTCCGTAATTAATGCAGAAACAAACCCCTCTTTTTCACTTCAAAAACCTTTGCACTGGGTCATAGAAAGACTGAGCAGTACACCCAAATTGCATGCAGCACAAGTTAAGTATGTGCATGTGCTATGGTTGCATTGATTCACAGGGGCTGGCTCTACACAGCCTAGGTGTTCTCCTGGACTCTGCCAGAGTGGTGGGGCAGGACTAGTAGCAAAGCCAAGGATTCCCTCCAGTGTCTCTGCTGTGACACACTGCCTGGGCAGAGAGGAGAGTCCAGACAATAGTAACACTTAAGCCAGAAGTTAATTAGTCTAATCACAATAAAGTAGTGCTGAAAGAATCAAAATAATAGAAATATAATCTCTAAAGGCCAAATAGTGGTATTCCTTTAGACAAGATAGATGGTGAGATTATTAGTGAGAAGTGAGTGCTTCGTAGTAAATTGACCAATATAACTTAGTCTCAAAAGTAAATATGTCAGATTTTCTGAGCTGCAAGGGAAATACATTTGTATAAGGAAAGCTAATAGTATCTCTGCATTGACCAGAGGATAATATAATTCTTAATCCTAACACAGACATTTTGAACAAGTGAGAAAATAATGTGAAGAGTCTCTAGCCACAGACATTCTCTTGTGGGAGAACAGTATATGTCTTCAGATGATGTTCAGCTTATGCTTTGCACCTCACACTAGTGTCTAAAACTTTGCAGGAGGTAGAGAAATTTGCCAGGGTTCTGAAAGATCTGGAATTATGCAATCTGCAGTGTCTATAGCCACAGTCTGAGGCTGAGACAGTGAAACTTACACTAGTTGTAAAAATCAATAGGCCATTTACAATATAGCCTTTGGGTTTAGATTCCTTAATTTTTTATATTCTCAAAACTAGTGGAAATTAGGGCCTGGCATACTTAAAGCTGGACTCCCACAACTCGGTTACCTGTTGTGAATATTTTCTTTGCAATATCTGTTTTTTATCTTTAGGTTGCTCATTTTTCTCTTCCTTTCTGGTAAACCAGTTACGAAAATTTGATTTGGTGAATGTAGCTATGTGGGTTTGGAGACACATGTCAAGATAATTACTGGGTTGTGCACTGATGGAGAGCAAGTAGATAATGAAATGTGTTAAGTTACTGCTTGGTACTGCAGGCAAGTTTTAATAAGGAGCATTGTGGGCATGGTAGACAATAGTCCCAAAAGGTTACTCTCTGGTTGTCATCACACAGATGATTTTTACAGGTTCATCACCTTAAACAGGAAATTTAAAATAATACAGACTTAAATTTTAGGGTGTAACTCTGGTTTTAAAGAAGTGGTCCAGCTTTAATTCTATTGGGATCATAATCGTATTAAAACACACAAGCCACAGAGAATATACTTAGGTGATTGGTCTTTGCTTCAGAGTAGCTTTCTTTGAGCCCCTTTGTTATTGGAAGTACCCTAAGGTGCCTCAGTCTCAGCCCTAGAGTACAGTTTTGATTTGACGTCTTGCCCTTACAAGTGAAAGGTGCTTAAATACAGGGAATCATGTATTTAACTGTATTTAACAACTACTCTACATGGTAGCTTAACATTGTAGCATAGTTTTAACTCTGATCTCATTTAATTGCTATTTGTATGTTGTTTTAAAAAAGGTAACAGCCATGGCAAAGCAATAATCATTAGTAATTTGGAAACGAGGCACTTTTTGTTCCTTGATTCACAGAAAGTCAGTATCCCAGCATATTGTAATAGGTATTACGGTAAAGAACAAGCAGTATCTCAAACAAGATGTGGCATCAAGATCTGAATGCCTTGTAACCAAAGACGCCACTTCATTTTCTGCGAGAGAGATAACAATCCAAGGCATTCAGCTGTTTCTCCTTGTGTAACTCATCTTCCTGTTTGATTCTATTATAGCAAACCTTCCTTTCTAAAAGAAAAACAAAACTGCTGCTACATAATGTAGTGTGAAATGCTGCAAGAACTTTCAACTAGTTATCGTTGGCAGATGGGATGATACTGACACATGGACACCATTAATTTCAGAATCCAGTCAGGATTTTAAGTGAAAGGATTTGTAACCTATTTAGAATTATTTTTGGATATTTAATCAGGAGTTTCGTTTCATCATTTTTAAGCCCCCCACTGAGACTAATTTTACATTGAAGGAATGTAAATCATGAAAAACTTAACTTGTAGTCAGTAGAATTGTAACAGTGAGCAGAAATTGGTTTTTAAAAAATTGACTTGAAAGATTCCCTACATACCTGGAGTTCAGGGATTTTTGGGGCAAAGGATTTGGCTTTTGCAATTTTTGAGTGGGTCGGGTTTGAGTTAGTCATTCTTTTGCAAATAAAATAGCATGATCATGGGACAGTCTGAGTGTTCCAGGAAACACTGAAATGCCCAGGGTAGTGTAACATGGTGTACTGAGCATGCTGTAGCTATGTGCAAAGCCTGTGAAATCTCCATAGTATTCTCCTACTGCATATCACACTACAGCAGAGGAATTACTATTAGCCGTGATGCAGTTGAAGCCTCAGGCAGACGAATTGCTGATGTGGTATGTTGTATAATGAATTTCCATTGAAAGAATCCTGCTACAGTAGTGTTTTGTGGCTTTTGAACCAAAATACGACTGGGATGAGTAGGAGAAAAAGTAGCTTCTTGTTCTTTTTTTCCTTAAAAAAATATCCTTATCACCGGATTATTGACCTCTTCACGCCTGGGATAAATGCTGGGCTTGGGCTTGGAGAACAGAAATCATGTTTCCAAATCATTAATTTTACCTTACAGAGGTATAAGTAGAAATAATAGAAAGCAGAAGATACTTTTTAGGATGCCTTTTGAGAAGATAAGCCAAAAATAAAGCTACAACTCAAAGCAATCATTTTTGTTTCTATCATTATAAGAAAGGATAATCACCTTTCTAGAATTGTGAGGCTGCATATTTATGCAGATGGGTTTTGTTGGTACAAGTAAGCCGATTACTGTGCATTGCATTGCATGTGGTGGACCCCTGCAGAAGGCCCCAGAAGGGACCATCACCTCCAATTCCACAGAAAGCCTGACTTTCTGCTTTCTGGATTTGTGCTGGGAGGGAGCCTGTTAGCTTCCCTAGCCATAGAATGAGAAACACAGTTACCTCAGTTTCAGTACTTCAGTTCTTCACCATATAGTTCCAGTGTGGATTCAGATCTGTCTACAAATTCAGTGAAGTCACTGAACTTCTCTCAGCCTTATGTAAAGTTCTCGGCTGAGACTCATACTGATGAAGTTCATGTTCTGAACTGGTTCTCCCATAGATGCTTTCTGTTAAACCTGTTGCTACTCTGTGAGTAGCAACCTGGCATAATTTGCAGACTGCATTTTGCTAAAGTAACAGACCGACAAATCTGAAAAGAAAATGAGCTATTCTTTACTGTTCAGCTACTTAATTGTTTTTTCCCCCTCCAACAGACAAAGACATAAACAGTGACAAGTGATAAATACAAGCTTTGATTTGTTAAACACGTGTTAGCTCTGTGTTTAGCCCTAGGCAGTGAATTTCATTATAGGCTGTTTTACTTCTGGATTGGTTATTGTGATTGTTTACAATGCAAAAAGATTTGACCCACAGCCATGACTATTTAATACCAAGTAAACTGCACAGACAAACTGCAATAAAGTTCCTCAGAGAAAGGTCAATACTTGTTCTATATAAAACAAAATGAAATTCAGCTCATAATGACTGCATTGCTATAAGAAGAGACTACAGATCTCTCTCTTAATAGTGAAAAATAAATATTTTTTTTAAAAGTAAGAAATTCAAGAAATTTAATGAACTTGAATAATATATACACACAATAATGCTGTACCATGTAAAATTTAATAGGGGTTCACTTTCTTAACACATCATGGTCTACCATTGTCTTTCTGATACAAGCCATAGTTCACCTGCTCTTTTTGTCTTCATTTTCTATCTGTGACATACACGTTTGTCTGAGCATTTCTTTTTGCCATTTCTTTGGTGGTAGTTAAGATTTTTATCATGCAGTACTTTACCTTTCTGTTGTTATTGCTTGAAATACCTCTAAGTGTTATCTAGCCGCCTTATTTTTACTCTTTTGCCACAATTACTAGTGCTCTGAACCAGCAGCATCTCTTAGGTGACTGGTCTACTCAGGCAAATGGTGTGATTCTCAATTCATTTCTCTTCTGTTTCTAAAAAAACCACACCATTTTATCTAACTAAACTTTGTTAGAATGAGTACAGTAGGTGCAGATTTTTGAGGGTACAAACGTTCTGTCATAAGAGAATTACTGTAACAGTATTTTCATAAATTACATTTTGTGTTTTGCAAAGAGAGACAATTCAGAATTTTTTAACTTTTCCCCACTATCAGGAAACTTTAGATAATGTCTTTATTTCAGAATATTTTGTAAGAAAAAAGCTAAGACAGTTAATCAATGGTTTTGATAGAGCTATGGTTTCGTCTGCTACCTGTATGTTCCCAAATAATTTCTGGTTCTTTGCTGGTACTTAAAAATGTGAATTCACCCTGCTGAATTACCCACAGCTAAGTAGTAATAGCTGGATTTCAGATCTTTCTCTCTAGAAGACACTGTATGTTTTCCTGAATTATTTATATTTTTACAGTTCTTCACAGATCCTATGAAGAGAAAACACAGTGGTAAAAGTAGTAACGTAATTAACGTGATGGTGGCAGAATGGTACATGAGGTGTGGGATAGCTCAGAAAGTATCATAACATTCATTTCTGAAAAAAATTTAGATTTCAAAATCTTACATATTTTGCACGTGTTGAGATTTTTTCTGTATTCTAGTTTGGGTAATTATTCTAGTGGATTATGATTAACTACCAAAAATCATATACAGCTTAATAGAAACCCAAACCATGGTATATAATTTGCATGGTTAATTGATGTAAATGAAAAAAATCTCTGACAAGTAAAGCATAGGTACTTAGGACAAAATATTTGCAACTCTATATGTGAAGATCTAGATACAAGTTTGATAAATAGGTATTCCGTTCAGTAAATCATGAACTGGCTGTGCAACTATTAGGGTGGAAAGAAATTACCTTATATTCATTAACTCTGATCATGACAATATTCCTTGGCTCTCTGTCATTAGTTCTCTCTACTCGGTAGAAGTGGTTTATATTTCAGTTCTCTCACAGGTAATCTCTGTTGATTATAATGGTTAAGTTTAATACAGCCATAGCAAATATTAGCTTGTAGGAGTACTTACGAGCTTGCAGAGCTCATTTCTTTCCTCAGGAAAAGATAATCTGACAAGGATAATCTTTCTTGAGGATCTTCCTTGCATATGGAGAGAATTATTGGGAGCCAGCTGTGTTCATGCATTGGCCAACATTGGCAGTACACCAGAGGAATACTGCCACACTCCCACCTTCCCTGCTTACGACACCTTTCCCCCAAGGGGAGATAAGAGTACCAAAACCACAGAAAATATTGTTATTGCTGCCAATGGTAGAAAGAGTAGCTGCTTTCCTTTGTGTGTTTAGGCGCACAGCAAGCGCATCTTAGCCTTAACACAATGTAAGAGAAAGAACAGTTTTATGGATTCAAATATTTCCTTTCTTAAGAATATCTTAGTACCTGTGCTTTGTCTTTAAGGTTTGTCCTGCCTTGTACAAATCAGTTATTTTCGTAGAAGTATAAGCAAAAAACAGTTTGAGAACACAGGAAACACAACTATATAATTATAAGTATTGCCTTCTTGCTTGCCGGGGTATGTCTAATGGGACGAATGCAGACATAGCTGACAAGCTTGACGGCGTTGAGAATACCCGTGGAAAACTCAGTCATCTTTACCAAGTCCTTCCTCATCCGACTGTCTTACATTTTGTTAGGAGTCAGATATAAAGAATACATGTGATAGCCTGATATTAAGGTTGTAGAGCTATACCAGCTCTTTACCTTTAGCTGCAGCTAGTTGTTTTCTCTGTAGGCTAGGAAGTACATTTTTGGTTCTTAGTCTGTGATTTTGTGAGTGTCGCACTAGTCTTTGGACTCCTTCTCACCAGTGTACTTATGTATGCCTCATATACACACACAAAAGTCACATTCAGAGTAAGGAAAAAAATATTGTATTGTTCCAGCCTCTTTTTGTAGTACTGGGGTTTGCAAACACCAAAAATGCCCTCCAGCAAAGTGGTGCAATTGTTTTTTCTACATTCTTTTAATGCTGTTCTTTACTGCGTATTCTTAGTTGTGATAAAGAGCATGACTATCAAGTGAGTAACAGTAAGCTTGTGGTTTTAAACGGCTTATTTGCAAAAAATCTGTGAGCCAATTTGAGTAGCAGCTTATATGGGTGTGGTTTTTAAAATTCAGAACTACCAGCTGCTGTAGTTAAAAATTGGTAAAGGGGATATTTGTTCAAGAAATATCTTTGAGTGGTTGATTTATCTTCACATTCAGGTGAATATATATGAAGGTCAGATCTTCGTCCTGTCTCCTCTAATGTTCCAAAAGGGCACAGGTCTAAGATTCCAGTTTGGGCTCATCCCTCGTATTTTGCTCATCAGTCTTAGAGATGAAGTGATATCAATTTCTTTCATCTATTGTTGTCCATGTGCTTCCAATTATTTTTTCATTTGTAAGAAACTGATAAATTGGAAGTACTACTGCTCTTCATCTCCTCATAAGGGTCTGCCTCTTGCAAAGGTATTCAGAACAGCTGTTAGATTGAGTCTATAGTGTGCAGCAGTTTTCTGTCTGCTGTATCAAGGTTCATGCTTTGTGCCTTTTGATCATTGATTTAGGGCCCAAGAAGGGTGAATTCCTCAGCTGCATATCCAAAGGAGCTTAACTGCTTTAGAAAAATGAAAATTTACATGAGTAGATTAGGTATTTTTATTTGCAAGCTCTAGTCTATTTTAAAACATTCCCTGGGAAGAACATAGTCATCACAGAGAGCTACAGGCAGAGACATCTCAGGACATTGCAAATGAAGCAGGATTTTCATTATCACGTTTCATCATCATAAGCTTTAAACTTTTTGATTCAAAGTTTGCCTGCATGGTAGTACCACACAGCACAACCTAATAGTTGACACACATTGAAGAAAAATCACTACTAATTCACAAAGCATTTCTCTTTCCACACACAAAATAAACATGCACAGTCAGAAAAGCAGTAAATATCTGTCACTTTGCAACTTAATTCTGTAGCTTGTTTATGGAATTGTAGTGATTCGTGGTGTGATTTGCAAGGATGGGCAATTGACCTTTGGCTTCCAACTGCTTATTTCCAAAAAAAAAAAGAGACATGTAGAAAAAAGGAAAAGAAGAACCAGCCTAACCTTTTCTTAAAAAGGGAGTATGTCAGAAGGGCAGAAGACACTGTCCATGACAGATGAAACCATGCAGAACTTCATGTATAGGGAAAACAGCTGAGAGACATGGACAGACAACTTTGAATAAAAAACAAGCCAAAAGTGGAGATGAATTCTACCATCAGAGAAGAAAACCCATGCAGAAAAGCAGAATAGAGAAAGGAGAAGGATGAGATGAAACAGCGATGGGGCGGGGCGGAGGGAAGTTTAGTTTCAATAATGACAGAATGCTTGGTAGTCTTGTCTTAGCAGTGAAACATACTACTTTCTTTGTAGCATTGCTTTTCCTGTATCTAGTTGCTGAAGTTTTTCAGGGAAAAGGTTAATTCTAGCTTCAGAGCATTTGAAAGGAGTACATTATTTTATTGCTGTAGGAGAGGTATGCTGCATGCTCTGTTTTGAAAGGTAAAATTGTTTTGAAGGGTAAGTAATACTTGCTGAACTATTTCCTTTGCAGTAGCGCCCATATCAATGTGTCAATATTTTGCAACATTTTACATCATTATTTGCCACACAGTTTTTCATTATGCTTAGGAAGTGTGTGTCTCTGAAAGGGTGGAGTGTTAATTGGTCCAAAATCTTTGAAGATAAAGAACAGACCAGATGAAATAAGAGAAATTTCCCCTTGTGTAATACAACCTTTTCTTCAGCGACTCTTTTTAATTTCTGATTTATGAATTTTGGAGGCTATCCAAAACAAACAAACAAAATGAGAGCAAAGTATGTCCATACATAATGTCACATCAGGAGAAGAGGCAAGGTAAAACAGAAGACTTCAAATAGTACAGTCAGTTAAGCTATTTACTCAGCTTTAGAACAGTATTCCAAAGTTTACTGAGAAGAGAAGTTGAGGTTCCCCCCACTGGACTTATGGTACTTTCAGTCACTTACAGAACACTTACAGAAAGTACTGTCCTTCACAGTCCCGCCCAGTGCAGCCATACAACTGTAATGCCCTCTACCTTTTGGAAGTTACATTTGTAAAAATGTGATGATCTCAGCAGAATCTAAATAAGTCGCTCTAAAATTGCTAATGCACTGTGGGTTAAATTCCGCTGAAATTTTCTGTGTGGATTATATCAGGGTCATTGAGAGCATAAACTAAACAGTTTGGTTTAAAGTGAGTCAGGCAGTTTCAGGCAGCTTTCAGGCAGTTTTTGTTTTTGCAGAAATAAAAGAGCTTCTTGTGGTGGCTCTTAACTCTTATGACTATGCAAAGGAAAATTATCTACCTTGCTTTCTACCTTGCTCTCTGGACATGATTCTTTAGAATGAAAGACTTCCAGCTGAATTGATACTTGTTTCTGAGAACCAGAGCCAGATTTATTCTTTGAGCTGGAAGACAACTTAAGATCAATCTTTAAAATCAAACTTTATCAGTGGCTTATCAAGATCTTTTATCCCTTTTTGCTAAAAGAGGAAGTGTGTCCCAGGTTGATCTCTAGTTAGAGCCTGCAGCTAATGAAGCAATAACACAAGACAACTTTGGAAGAAACCATATTTTGTGTTCTTGCTTATGGTCTGTTAAAAAATAAAATAAATAAAATAAAATAGTGGCAGGTGCCATGCATATTCTCTGAATATTGTTAAAGAAATTACCAAAATAAGAATTCACAGCAATAAGAACATCATTGGCTTCCTTTGGATTTACAGTTCCATTTAATGTAGTCAGAAAAAGCTAAACTCAGAACATGCTTGAAGGAATGATGAGAAGGGTAAAACTGAGCCAAAGAAAGCTTGGAGGGGTTCTCTAACATGGAAATACTGAATTGTTACTGAAGGGTAAAGAAGTGTAAATTTGGGTTGACTGGAGGAACATTACTTCCAGCAAGGTAGTAAGCCAACATTGCAGGATGCAACTGAATTTTCTGCAGAACTTTGGGTCAATTTTTTAAGTTTCCAAAAGTCGTTTTTGATGGAAAGATAAAAATACAGTTCCCGAAGCATTCAGTAACTCCCTAAATGACCATCATTTCCTGGTGACTCTCTTAGATTTTGCTTTGAAAGCCTGACTGTGAAGTTTGATGCTCAAAAGGTAGCTAAGTTGTTCTGAAAGTTATCACTGGTACATATGATCTGTAGGAGAGCTGAGTCTAACTGTAAAAGAGGTTGCGTCAACCATTTCCTTTGCAAGCTAACTGAAAGATTGCAGGTGCTGCATTGGTGTGGGACAAATGCCTCTTGTAACCTCTGAAAATATGTAGCAGGGGAAGATGTCCCCATATCTGCAGTTTTCTGAGAAAAAGGAGAGGGTGTGGGAGAAGAGAGAGGGTTGGTTTTTTCACAAGGACTACAGCCTTTTATCCTAGTGGCTTTTGTTCAGGTTTGTGCTGCCCTGGCTTAGAATGATTCCTGTCCTGGGACAAGTAGGAACAAAGACACAGAGCTGGCTCCACATGCGCGAATGTGCTAGGGGTGTTCTTTGAAGAGGCCTTAGGGCAACTGTAAACTGGGACTATTACGATCAGCTTCAACATGCATCCTCATGCTACACCATGAAGGAGCATGGATGACCGAACATCTAGCCTATTGTATCTGGATTACATTTGTTAAACTAATGCTTGAGTTTTTCTCTGGCTTTATTCATACCAACATCAGAACATTGAGTAAGAACAACAAATCAGAAACACAAAAGACAAACATTTAAAAATGTTGCTCCCACAGGCTGGAGCCCCAAGTGTGTTTTATATAAACAATTTAAATTGTGGCTGGATTTTTGACCAGATTCTTTCCCCTGAAGGACCTTTTGAAACAAAAACAAACTGAGCAAAACAAGTTTTAGTGGGATGGGCCTATGCCTCTTTTCGTGGAAGTTGATGACAAAGCTCAGAGCAGGAAGGCCGCAGTGTGATGGAATCTGGTGTACATTGTGTTCTGCATGTTCCCAGCTGACTTGCCAGGAGTGATCTAGAACTGAAACAAGGGCCCCTTTTTACTAGGACACAGGAAAAGAAGTCATCACTAATCCAAAACAGTTCAGCTGTTTGAAAACAATAGATTTTGTTAGTATGATATCCTGATTGTGCCTTATTCTCATGTGAATGTGTGGCCTGTGTTGCTGGGTCAGGAGAACAAAAGCTTTTGAGAACTGTCCTTTCTCTTGTATGGCCCATGAAGGTAGTCTGTATTTTATCACTATACCCTCTATCTCCGGTGTTGGGTATGTAGCACCACAGAGAAGGTGAGAAAGTGGTTGGCTTCAGCACTTGTCTACCAGGAGAACTGACCAGCCACATGAGTCTGGAGTAAATTATAGCCCACTGTGGAGTGTTATGCTCAAGTTTCAGGAGAGGAGATTGAGTAAAAGTGATTCAGATTATTAATGGTATATTGCTTGTCAGGCTTTTTATTTAGCCTCACATTTGAAAGCTACTCCTTTATTTCTAAACCTTCACATTTGCATCCCTTTGATATAAAATACTTGTGAACTAACTAGAGAACAGAGCTGTGAGTTCAGTAGCCAAGAGAGCCTTGATTTATTAATACAGAGTGCCACAGGTTTGTATGCCACATCTCCTTCTGCATATAACAGATGCATCAGTCCGAGGCAGAGGCTGATGATGAAGGGCCCAGCCCTTAAGGGTGTAGCAGTGGTTATCCACACATTTTGTTTAAAGTCCAATCTTTAGGCAATCATTGCCTAAGTAAGATCATTCAATGTGGAAAATATATGGAAATGTGGATTCTAAGTGATGATTAAAATTGTAATTTTGCAGTATGACTACAGTATGAAAAGTAAATTGGATTGAACAGTATAAGCAACTGCATGGCTGTGAAAAGAATTTCCTGTTTGAGATGTTTCGTGTCTGAGACAAAAATAATATATAATATCTGTGTTGTGAATCAGTAATGAGCAATAATTGTGATGCAAGCGCATAAAGCTGCAATAACTAAGTGCTGCATAGTCCTCCTTGGTGTCATTAAGACACTTACAGGGGAAATTTAAATTACTTCTGAGACATTCTGTCACCTAGTTATTCTAGACACAATTGTGCGTGTACAATTGCTGTTTAGATGAGTTTCAGATACTAATGATGCCTTTGCAAATTACTATGAGAAAACATTTTAATTTAGTTGCACAGTAATTTCAGAATAGTATTTGTGGTGCTCTATCAGATTTCTGGAAGTTTAAGGACACCGATGTGCCTTCTTTGTGGTGTATGTGTATGACTACAGCCCACAGATTTCTGTGAAACAAGCATTGTATTTTTAGTGTAGTGTTATGCAGGAAGGCATCTGAAAAAAAGCCTGCTTCAATTCAGCAGAGTTTACAGTCTCCTCATTGGAGAAACTGCCATGCACAGAACTGGCCAGTTAGGCAGTATCTGCAGTTAAAAGACTCTGAAAATGTAACTGTACTGCAGATATACATCAACAAACCTCCTTATTGGAAGGCATCTCATCACAGCAAAGCAGCTCTTAAAGCAGTTTGCCGAGGGAATGAATTGTTTTAGTCAAAAAAAAAAAAAAACAGGGCAATATTTCTAGCTGAGGTCTTTTATCAACAGAGATGATGGTAGGAGATAAATGCAGTGATACCATTGGTGGTGTAGACTAGGCCTTAACCTAAGCAGTTGTTCAGAGCAAGGGCCAAATTTCTGTTTCTTTTAGTTACAAAATTTTTATTGCCTCCTCAGGAAGCAAGCTGTGGACCTTCTGCTTGGTGTGCACCCAGGGAAGTCATGCTCTATACGTGACCATTGTACCGTAGGATAAAAGAGCTCAGGCTCAGGTTTTCATTTCATAAGAACCCTGGAAACATGGCCTCATGTGGTTAAATTTAAGGAGGAGTGCTCCTTTCTCTTAGATGACATTTGAATAAACACCAATATTTAGTCTTGTGCATTCCTAAGATAACCAAAATAAAAGCAAAGTGCTAAAATACATCAGGCTCTCAGGCTACTGGCCTGTACTCAGAGCTTAGTCAAGACAGTGGAGAAGGTCCCATGGACTCAGTGGATTTTACATGAGATCAATAAAAATAAAAATAAGAAGGACTAAATGTACCCAACAGTGCCCCATTTCCCTAAAAATGTCTTTTCTGATATGGAGGAGAATTTTTTTTTTTAATTAGTTTTCATGTGATATTTCTCAACAGATGCAGATTTCCCAGGACAGAAAGGTAGGGAATGGATACTCCATGCAGGCGTCACACACATGCTCTGGGGCATGCAGCTGCACAGTGTCCTCCGTCCACCTCTCAGTCAGAGCAGGGTAGGAGTCAGGCCTGTTTTTCACAGCTATATTTTTCAAATTTCTTCTGAAAACTCTCAGGCATACACTTCAGCAGCACAAAGCAGGCAGAGAGATTTAAGGCTTAGCTACAAATATGTTGTTATATATAACAGGAAGATCAAATATAATGTGACTGGATAGGCCTTTGTTTTCGGACTAGCACATTCGTGAACTGTGTTCATTCAACACTAAATTAAAATGCCTCCCATGTCATCAGAGATTACTTACAGTGTGAACAGAGAGGTCAGTCCCATGTGTCCTCTTTGCCTGTTGTTTGAACTGGTGAGTCCCATAAGTTTCTCCTCCCTGCTTAACCACAGTATTCAATAAATTTGCCCATGCAAATCTATTTGTGAGCAATGTGCTGTAGTGTTGGGGAAATAAGAGATTGATTAAGGTAACAGTATTTGCTGTAAACTTGAAGATAAATAATTCTATTTTTAATGTCTGAGGTTAAAGGAAAGTTTTTTCAAAAAAAGTATAGTATTCTAAGGTATTCCATCTGGAATTAGCTCAACCTGTGAAAACATTCTTCTTCTTCCAGAAATTAACTTAGTTGATCCCTTTTAAGTACATGTTCTGTAGTGATCTCTGACCACTTTTAATGTCATTTTTAGGTACAGCTGAATTTAAAGAACTGCAGTTTACTTGGTCATTATATAATTTGTCTGGATTGATCAGTTTAGTATCTGATTTTTCAAGATTTCCTCACAATTCTGGAATTTTAGCAATGCAGATATTTTCCTATTGCCCAAGGCAATAATAGATGTGGTGTGCAAACACTGCTTTAAAGAGGGTGTCTGTCTGCTGATTTACATATTTTAAAAGTATTAAGATCAAAAGTAATGAGAATTTAATCCATATGGCATGTGGAAGATAAATAGGAATATTAATACTGTATCAAATACTAATTAAAGGAAACACCAGTCCTATTTTTAAAATCTTGCATGCAGATGAAAAAGAAGTCATTGCGAAGTTAAGATCTGATTCTTAAAGAAATTAAGAATTAACAGTTTTCAACCATAGACTCTAACTGAGTCTAACTGAGTCTGACTTAGTATGTTAGGCCACATTCTGGTTTCGTAATACTTTGCAGTATCACTGCAGTATCCCTTTCTGTCGAAACATCTTAGATGACTCTAAACCTGAAAACTACCACAAGCTTTACTACCAACTTTTAAGATAGAAATTCCCTTTCCCTGTCCAAGAAGCTGAAATACAGATGGTTTCCAACTCACCTAGGTATAAGTGCCTGCAACAGTGCTAGGCCCTGAAATAGATCCATTCCTGGGAACCCTGTTGGATTTTGATCAACTGTTGCACACAGACTGCAACAGTGGTTGAAGAAAATGTTGTCATCTGCTTCATAGAAAACTTTAAACAAGAGCAATCAAGTTTTGTCATGTCTTCAGGCTAGACTAGATTTCTGTATTTCACTCTTGTGGAATTTATAGGTGAAAGTACCATGGGACGTGCACTCCTGGCAGGGTAGCAGGTACTCAAAAATCTGACTCTGGATGCACTGGAACTAGAAGCTTTAGTGCAGTGTCAATGCAACACTCCATGCAGACAAATTAGCCCTAGCCAGACATATGAGTGCATCATGATCTCTAAGACTGTAGACCTTTTGTTCTTCATTAACTCTTCGTTATAAACATTAAAGGGTAGGGGTTACACTTTCAGCAGAGCAATGAGCTTGCAGTTAAGAGTTACCTTTGAAAATGAGAAAAATAAACAGGGCGAGTTTAAAACAAGTTTTGCTAGTACTGCAGAGTACTCTAAGTGAGCAAATAAACTGCATCATTTGCTGTAGAAGGCTGAAAAAGCCCTGAGAATAACAGAAAGAATTATTGTTCTTCATTCGTACCTTGAAGGGTATTTATATACCAAAGCTGTTTGAGACACAGCTGAACCTGCCAGAGTGGAAAGGGAAGTCTAAAATGTTGTATCTTGCTCAGTCTTGTGCACTACTCAAACTCTTAACTCTTTCTTGTAAGTCTATGGTTCCTATATGTTTCTATATTAACTACAGCAAGTAGTCATCACTATACAGCAAATTTTGCACTCCACAGCTTGAGAAAACAAGATCTGATCAGTGAACTATCATCCAGCTTAAGGTGATAGTGATTCTACTGTAAAAGGCAGTAAAACACTGAAGATTGAATAAACCTCCACTGTTGCTGCTGTCTTCCTTTCTGCCAGATCAGAATGGTCAGGACAAAGTTTTTTTGTCAGTGGATCAACAAATTACAACATTCTGCAATCTTTCATCCATTTTTAGAGTGCTACTCCATTCTAGGGCAAATGATGCAGCAAGACATCAAGCAGGTTCCAGTCCCACACGTACACGGAGCAGTTACCCAGGAGCTGCCCTCTCAAGAGGAAAAATGCTGTCACTAGAAAAAGAGTGTGAAGGAAAGCGCTATAAAACATTCCCAGCTATATGTAAAGCCAATTTAGCCAATCAGCCAGATGATGAGCGGCATTATAGGCACATCTGCTTCTTGTCCTCTTCCAGGAAATATTAGGTAGATGCAGTAACTGCACAATGCACCCCTTCTTTACAGTCAGTCTAACAATGATTTCACACGCTTGCCAGCCCCAGTCCATTTAGAAGAAGCTGAACTTTGTCCTGGGTGAATTGCTGCTTTTCTTCCCCAACCATTTCAAATATCTGGCAAGAGTGTGTTTGCTCTGTGCTTTCTGTGGCCTTCTTGAGAAGGAAGGATGTGGGTATGTTCACCAGAGTTGTTTTGTGGACTGCTGAGTGGCTGCAGGGCCTGGTATTCCAAGGCATGTTTGTTCCTGTTCCCTTTGCTGCGGAATAGCCCAGGTACTGTTTTTAACAGTTCTGTGTATTTTGTAAAAGACCTTTTAAATATTAAATAGAGTTTAATTTTCCAGCTGGCAAATTAAAACATAGAAGTATTTCATCAGATCCTTCATCCAGTCTTGAAGCAGTTTTGAAATGTTAAGTGAAAAAATCTATCTGCCTTGGAGCATTTTTTACATCAAGCATTCCGTGAAAATATTTTCTTCAAACTCTTTAAGTATTTCCAAATACTACATGAGAAGAAAGATGACTTTTCCAAGTATTGGTGATGGTCTAATGCAGCTTGTGCCAAGTTCACATATTTTTTTAAAACAAAGAAGTAGTGTAGTCATTACAAAGAGGGGAGACTGGTAGGCATCACTCTTACTACCAGCACTGGCTGACACACTGCTGATGCTGATTCACATTCTGATAGAGGTGTCATAGACACCAAATAAATCGAGTATCTGTTGGTAAGCTTTTTGACCTACAGAGACAAGAACCAACAAGAAGCAAATAACTAACATGAGTAGTTCCAGAGATAAATATACAGGAGTTATCATTCCATCATCCCTCCCCACGCCATCCCTTCCTCAGCCTCATCTTGGTTTAGCTTTTGAAATTGTTTCTAGTAGCCATGGAAAGTCCTTCATTGCCCTTTTCAGAGTTGGGGAAGATCAAGTGGTGGTGATTGAAAGAAGGATAATCCTCTTTTACCTTCAAGACAGGATGATTTCCCAGAAGAAAGACTTTTCATTCCTGTAGCATAGTGTGTATAATACCTGTGTGGATATATTTAGATGTACTGGAGGCTCTCTGTCTATCAGATATAAAACTCAGGTTGGATCAGCATTAAGGTAGCTTAGTGTCTTCTAGAAGCTTACTGGGCAGAAGTTTGTTCTGAGAGTTTATTGTGGTCTGGGTCTAAATACTTTCTTTGCATTCTTCCTTACCTTTTGTAGTCTGGATGACTCTTGTCCCTGTCGTCCAGCTGGAGAAGCAAAGTCAAGTACTTCTTAATCTCTGCCTATGGGCTTAAAAGATCTCTGCTGCTTTTAGTGAGGAAATCAGAGATCTGAAGCCCTCATCCCCATCATAGCCATCTCCGAGTTTATGACTCTTCCAGGAGAAAACAGAAAAGCATTCTGGTGTACTTAGAGATGAACCCAAATGAGTAGAGATGAATTGAGAAGACGTTCATCCTAGAGCATATACTACTTCCCTGGGGTGGTGTTTGTCTTTCCTCAGGGTAATGGTTTCCAGTCTGGTTGCAAGATCAGTCTCCCAACAGGTCCAGCTCTGTCTTAAGAGGCATCTCTGTGCAGTGGAAATTCCTTCTGAAGGCCTGGGTTGTGTAACATCTCAAGTTTAGAGATCTGCATGCTTAGGTTCCAGTATTTGCTGTGGATCAGCATCATTGGGGCAGCAGTGTTGAGCTGAGTCATCTGGGCAGCTAAGGCAGCAAAGCAGAATCTCAGAATCTACTCAAGTTAATACTCAGAACCAAAAACCTCATTCAAAGCAGTGTTTGACAGAGCCATCTTGTCCATACTCAGCCAGATCTTTGCAGCACACGCTATCATTTTATTGGCTATTTTTGCACCTTTCCTAAAGCCAGCACTCTCGGTGCACGCACACCTGAATTTTTCTGCCTTTGAGAAAAAAAGCTTCCAGAAGTCTGTGACAGCTAGCTGGTAGTCATGTGAGTATTACTGACCATTTGTAGAAGTCTATGTTTGCAAGCTGTAGTGTGTGTCTTTTCACAAATCTCTGAGCGTAAAAGAGGTTTTTAAATGTTGAAGTCTTGAAGGGCCCCTGAGGTTCAGGCACTGTCCTGCTACATGCAGATGATGGTGTGGCTGATGTCTTTCCCAGGTGTCGCATGCTGCGAATTTCCAGACTAGCAGCTCGGAGAAGCATCCTGCAATTTCTTCAGAGTCCTCATCTTGTGCCTGGGCACTGCAAGATGCCACTTCATGTGTTTACATTTATTGATTTGTGGAGGATGAAATGCTTAAGAGTACCAGTTCCCCAGAAATTTCTCTTAATGGAAACTTTGATGTAAAAAGTAAAGAACAAAGGTGTCTTTCAGGAATGCAGGAAATAATGAGCCTGTGCTTTATTTAAACACAGCTAAGGAAAAATAAAACTAAAAATTTTGGGTTTATTTCAGCATATTGCCTTAGTCCCCTCGATCTACTAAATTGGGGACAAAAGTTTATCTGCCTTTATTCTCATTTCACAACAGGATATCAGCTAAATGTACTTTTTTAGTGAGTTGATTAACCTAACTTCATAGCTGCTACACTTTCTCTGATACAGAGAATCCCCCTCCCTGTTGATGGACTTCAGCTGAGCTGAAGAATCTAGACATCATCTCACAGATTATTTTTCAGTGGAGGTGCCAGTTACTGCAGTGTTACTCCAGCGTTCGCAGGTCGTTCCTGTTACTACCAATACATCTGGGTAAAGCCATAATTTCTTTTTTTAATCTGAGTTACGTATCAGCCAGCTCACTTGCATGATCTGGTCAAAACAGGAGAAGAATCAGCAGCAGAGAACACGGTCTGCTGAATTTGGCTGAATGGGTAAAGATAGTCCTAGTGGACTGTAGAGATACCCATTTACAAAATGCAAAGGCGCCTCTTCCTAACAGGCCAATGAGGGCATATTCAACACATGCACACACAAAATTCAAAATAAAAATAAAAAATTATCAAAAATTCAAGTACATAACTTTAGTAACATATGATTTCAAAACTATTTATGTAGAAAGAAATTAGATCAATTAATACAGCTGATTACTGGCTCCTAAAACAGACTAGAGATGGCGACAAATAAGCCAAATAAGAAATAGCTTGAATAACCTATAAAATAGCCATTGTGCTCCACTTTAATGACCAGGCAAATAGCAGCATATGTCATCTTTGAAGCATGTGAAATGTGGAACATCCCATCAGTAAGAGTGTAAAAATAAGGATTGTGAGAAAAGTTTCCCTTTCACGTGCGAACAGAGGTATTGCAGTACAATGTTACATCAGAAGGGTCAGTGATGAAAACTGCAAGAGCATGCTTCAGCTCTGGGTAGCCTGGCTTTCCAGAGCTGTGATGACACAACAGAGCTCTGCCCACTTCAGTATCTCCAGTAATTTTTTAACCTAGGCAGTTGTCTGTGCCTTGAGTTGATCCTGTAAGTAATGCTGCCACCCAAAATGCACCAAAATTGCAATAATTATTATTATATTACAATTTAATTCAGAACATTTAGATATGAGGCACTTTGATAAATAGATCATTTGACCACTTGGGTTCAGCACATTTTCAATATCTGCTCTATAAGAGCATAAAACTGTTGCTAGGTTTTGCAGGCCTTTTCCTCTCCCACTCCCTCATCCAGGGATTGGTAAACTGCATAGGACCAGAAATTATGAGTGGAAATCACGTATCTCGAAAAACTAAGAGCTCTAAAGGCGTCACCTAATACTGCTGTAGAACCTGTAATTGACCTGGAGCCTTGGGCATGCCTTGTCATCACTAGCGTTCAGCTTTCTAGCTATCTGCTGTCCTACCATGATTCAGAAGGCTGAGCACGTGCTCTTTACCATCAAGCACCCTACACATTTCCTAAGCAGACTTGGCCAGGCAGAAGAGATGAGGATGATCCTGTAGATCAACAACTATAAGTACCCAGAATAGGGCCAAAAAATGTTGCTGCTGCTGCTCCAGTCCCAGGGTAAAATGGCAGCTGCAGAGAAACTGTTTCATAGCCCTGTCTCCAGTTTGTGTACAGAGGGAAGATTTTATTCCTTCCTTCAGTCCTCAGAGGCAAATCACAGTTACTTGGAATTTGTTCAGGAGAAGGGTGAATTTTACCCTGAAGGAATTAGGAAGCATTATAGATTCAACATATGGGACCATATGTCATTGTATTGTTTCCAAATGTTTCTTTTTGAGCTTTTTTCCTCCATTGTGGACAGCTTATTTCACCACACATTGTCTAGAGAAGGGAGTTTCACATTCCCATTTCTTTCATTAAGCCACTATTAAATCTATATCAATTTCATAATACTGTTTGTCAACATTATTTCATCCTTTGTTTCAAACTTGCATACCAGAAGCGTGGTTTCAGGCAAGTGCTTTAAATACGTTGTTCAGGCACTGTCAAAGTCAACGGCAGAAATAGAGAATACAAGCAGAGATGGTCCTAAACCATCCCTAACCCAAAATACTCAGTTTTAAGGCTGGTCACAATCAAACCAAGTATTTTGCTTGAGCCTTAATAGAGGGAAATCAGCACCGATGCTTGAATGTGAGCCTAATTAGACTAAAATTGGAGATGGGTGGATTCCGTCCCCAACTTGGTATGCGGATCAATGTCCTCAAGTAATGTAAATTGAGCTGCTCTGTATCTGCTTTTGCTGTGATTTTCTACTCTAGCTCTGGAGAAGAGCTTTGGTGTCCAGTGACATCTGTTCTAAATCATGTTTTGTAAAAAACATAAATACAGAAAATTTGAGGTCAGGCCCAGACAAAGCACTGAGCTAGTTCCCAAGGCCTTTCTGCATCTGGGATTGTTTGATGTCAGGAAGGCCCTTCACAATCAGAACCATCAGCGATGGTGGCAAAAATAAGGCTTCAAATAAGGCTTTCCATGGCTCTGTTAAAAGGCATTGTACGTATTAAAGTCTGTTGCTGAGCTCCCTACCTATAAAAATCTGTGGCTGGCTGGGTGCTGGCCTCCTCTGAAAAGGCAGGTGTGCTGGTCTGAGGAGTACAGAGGTTTCACCCTATCCAAACAAGTGGAGATGGGTCTTCTGTCACCTTCAGTGACACTTCCAACACTTTAGAAGTGTTGGAATAGATGGCTCCAGCCTCAGCCACTCTCACGCTTGGCATGTTTTTCATAATTAATTGTTATTTGTGTCTAATTCTGACAGACTGTCTGTCTGCACAGGCCTGCATAGTTCCCAAACCTTTAATTCTTCAGAATTGCCAGATTTGACTCAAAGTTTTGCTGAGCAATAATACCTTCACATCAGTTGATGTGCCACAGTTGAAGGCGACATCGTAGAAGCAAGTGCATTCATAAAGGTGCTTAAGTGCCTGAAAGTCTACTGAAGTGTACACGGCTGGCATCAGCAGACCTTAGATTCAGAGGTACACTTAAAAAGTGCCCTAGACACAGGAGAGCTAACTCCTTAGTCTCTGTAAGCTCAGTAGAGCTGCTTTTTGGTTTCCTGGTCTAGGGCCTAAGATCTTTTGGCACTATTCTGGGCATTATTATTTCCCTAAGACCAGTAATCATGAAAATCAAGCTCTGCTGGAAACGCAACTGAGAGGCAGAGACAACTTAACTAGAAACCAGTTTTAAAATGTGGACTTGGCATACATTTTACATTTTTATCGAGTGTGTATTTACCAATTAGTCAGCAGTCAGAGCCAGTGGATTTAATGAACTTTGCGTGATTTATGCATAGCTTTTATTAATTGTGCCAATAGGGATAAACGCTGGATACAAATAGATGCAGATGCCTCACTTCTTTCTCCTTTAAATAATACTATTTCTTGTCATTAAACTATTTTATTTTTAACTACATGTTGGAAAATGATAATTTCCTACCTTCCACACTACTGTCCTTCCAAAGGTAAGGCTCAAAACTTTCACTGACCCATATTTTCACAGGCCTGGGCTATGCCCAAGGCAGATGCAGAAGTTCAGAGAAGAAAGCAATTTCTCCTTCTCCCACTTCTCCCATCAGTGGAATGTACATTAAATAGTAAGTAGGCCACAGAAACAGAGAGCACATGAATGACTTGAGATCCTGGTAATTTGAGCAGTCAGAGGAAAAGGGGGCCAGCACCTGGCTTTCAATCTCTGTTTCAATGAATATTTAACTACTTTATGCAAAGTGGGACACTTTCAACAAATGAGGCTGAGAGAAACCTACCTAAGAATATTCTCTAGCCCAGCAGTTAGGTTGCTCTCCTGAGAAGCATGATGTTTGGGTTCAAGTCCCTGTACCAAATCAGTTAGAGGAGGTGTTTGAAGCGGCATCTTTTACAACCTGAGAACATGGCCTAATCACTGTGCTTTTGGATATCAGGGGTGGCAGCACTACCTCCTCTGTTTTGGGAAAGGAGTCCCCTTGTGACAAAATGAAAATGTTTTGTTGTTGAGATGCCAGAATGAATTGTTTCAACATCTCTGAAGTTTTTTCATGTTATTTCAGCTGAAACTGTTAGCTAATATGACCTGAATTCACAAAAAAGTTTCTGTTGCCCTAAAATTCCAGTATTAGTGAAGAAATAATTGAATAAAAAAGAAGCTTGACTAACTTTTAACTCAGGTGCAGTTATAGTTGTTGGCACTTCTTGAAGAGGGCCCGTTAGTAGCTGTGCTTTATAGTTTTTACTGGGATCCTTCCATATAGGTGGAAATCCCTCCCTGTTAGAAATAGGGGGGGCTGTGATCTTGAGTACCCAGAACTGAAAGCAGATTTAAATTATCCTGGTGCTGCACGTGAATGGTCAAGAAATAGGAACACCTTTCAGGAATCTCTAAGCATTTTTACCCATTAAATACCATACAACTAAATACTAGGCTATTTTTAAAGATAACACCCCTTATGCACTTTGGCAAGTCTAGCGAGATGGTTTTATTGACTTTGTGTACTCCTTTAATGGTTTCTCATGTTCAAATGCCAGCAATCTAGACAAGATCCTTGGTACCATCAGAAAAAAAAAGCATAGGCCCTTCCTGTGATGTCATTGACTGGGGTTTTTTTCCCCATTGAGTATGGACAATAAGCACATTTTTCTGATGGATACTAAGTTAAATTGCTGTAGCTCTAGTTTTACTAGATGTCAAAAATAGGGCTGGATGCCGTCTTAGTTACACTGGTCAGCAGCAGAACACTTCTTATCCACAGGTTTGCCCTAAGTTCTTTAAAAGGGTAAGAAAAGTGCAGTTGCATGCAGGATTACTGGTTTTGCCTCTTTGGTTCTACAAGAAGTCCAAACTTTGCTTCCTTTTCAGTGATACAATACATGACAATACAAAACATTTACTTCTATTTTCATCATCCACGAATAAAACTAGAAAAGGTAATTAGCTGTGCTTTCTCAGCTCCTTGGTCCCCTTGAACCCTTTCCTACCATGGTGTTTCATTACAATGATGAACTCTGATGGGCTCAGCCTCCTTTCTGTGGGCCCAGGTTTACATCTAGTGTTTGAGGACTCAAGTCTTTCTTGAATAGTGGCACAAGCAACTGCTATTTCTTGTGTAAGAAAGAGCAGCAATATGTCGTGTAGTTCTTCATAATATGATTGACTGTCTCTTCCCCTATGTGCCTTGAGCTCCAGCAAAATAAGTAATGACGATGTTTAGAATGTCATCGTTAGACATCTGAATTTAACACTTCAGAAGAGACAACCAAGAAATACATCCTTCACAAGGCCAACATTGCGAATTCTCTGTACGTTCAAACTCTTACCCTAGCTGTCTGCAACCATGGGGGAAAGAGAAAGAACGAGTATAATGAGGATATTAGCTCTTTGGCGGCACTGTCAGGTGGTAGAGGCACCTTCTCATCACAGGGCACACAGCAGCAGTGCAGCCTGACTGCTCACATCCTACCCTGAAAGGCTTTTTCTTTTTTTTTTTTGTACTAGACTTTTTTTTTTAACTAGAACCCTCTTTCTCTAAAAAATACATACACAAAATGCATAAAGCTGAAACTTCGTGTGACACATTAGCTACCCAAGGTGTTTTGTATCTCTACACAAACTTTCTAGATCAAGTCCTAATAGTAGAGCCACACGCAGAATGCAAACAAGTATAAGAAGTGTAGTTAATGTCTACTATGTATTTTAGAAATAAAAATAAGGATTTATGGTTCGGAGTAAATAATGTTGCCCTTTTTGTACTGTGGATTGTTGAAGCAAAATCTGTTGAAGCAAAATTATGTCAACATAGTGATGAAGGAGTAGTAATTTGTTTTGAACAAATACATGTTACTGGTTGACAATAATAAAAAGGGATAAATCATTAAATAATAACAAATATTTTAAAGAATATTGGTGCTGTCCTACAAGGCCTCACATGATAAGATCATTATGCAGTGGCATAACACATTAATTTCACATAGATTGCTGGCATGAGTGAGTTTGCAGTAAAAACTGAAAATCTTGGTTTGCTGTATGTGGTGTTGTAGGCAGTTTTCTTCCAGAAAATTACATCTTCAGAGGAGAAAAGGTATCGTTGTTACCTCATATTTTTGTGGCTGCTTTTTGAAGTTACAATTAATGCAAAATCACCTAATCAAAAATGAAATGTGTGATGAGCAGGAGATGATTTCCTGACACTCTACCTTTTGAAAGCAAACAATGAACTGTAACTTGTGGTCTACAAGTCATGTTTCTTTGCTTTTTTGCTATATTATAATTAATTTCTTTTTCCAAAACCAATAATTTTGTGGGCCTCTTTGAAGTGATTTTTGTGTTTTGTACCTTATTTGAAAACATAAATTTTGCTGATTATCTTCAGTTTGACTCTGTCCACCCACCAGTTTCATACTCATTTAATTTAGATAGTGCTGAGCAGCTACATGTGGAATTGATACTTTCCATGAAACCAAAAGTTACTCTTGTGCTTATTTTATCGAAGAACCTAATGTAAGGATTTTTCATCAAAGATTAGCCTAAGTAATCCTACATGTTTTGGAAAGTGAATGGCTTTCAAGTGTCTATGAATTAAAACTGCTTCATGAGTTAATTTGATTGTGTAGATAGAGCAAGTGCTGGTCTTAAAATTTCCTGTGTCTCCTACAAATTAAGGAGAAATGCATCTTTCTGCCCATAGCCTTTTGCTTCATAGGGCCTTTTAATAATCAAAATAATTAAGACAGTCCTTTATAAGAGAGGAGATTAACATTCTCTTACACATTTGAATTTTATTCATATTTCTCTAAACCATTTTCATGTCAGTATCGTTTTCTGACACTTTCCGTTTTTTCCCTTGCATTCATATGCTTAGTGTTGGGGCTGGCTTCAGAGGAACTAATTGTAGTAGTGAAGGTGTTTATCAGTGTTAGTGTTTTCAAGATATGAGTCTTTCTGCCAGGAACAGGATACGTCATTATTATTATGGCACTACTTCCACAGGCAACTTTGACGAAATTTGCAGTGGTAAAACTGATTTTTAGGTTTTGTCTCCATGGGAAAGTTAGTATAGAATGAGCCATAGTATAAATTTATGATACAGCGACTCAGCACATGCCAGTGCTTTGCAAAGCTGCTGAAGCTAGATGTGAATCAGACCCTGGAGGCATTGTATCTGAATGAGTGCAGTGCTGTGCCTAAGCTAATTAGTCCTGCTGAGAAGCAGGACATGTTATGGAAGAGAGTTGTGTTAATATGGCCATAATTCTCAGCTAGCCGAAACAGATCCGTGGCAATGGTACACTTTATTCACGTTGTAACTCTGCGTGGTCCTTTGTATGTTGTTCACACAAGGAATTAGTGCAGAGTTACTAACAAAGTGTTAATCACAACTTCGCACGCTCTGCAATACCCACAGACATAATCAGGACACAAACAGAATTTTATGTTCTTGTATCACAAGCTATTCTGTGGGGTACATATATTATTCAATTAGCAGTCAAGAAACTAGTACAGAGTTGTAAGAAAGAGGGTGAAAAAAATTCAAACATCCAGAGTATTTAAGAGGTGGAAAACTCTCTCCCAAAATTTCTGAAATCATTTTGTGTTTTCTGGATTGACAAGAAATTCCGTGTCCCTACACTAAGATACCACAAGGGAACTTGATTTTCCAGAAGGGGTGAGCTATAATGGTTTAAAAATCAGCCCTCCTAGTGCCTCACTTTGGTAAAGAAGGGTCGTTAAGCCCTGAGGAATAAGATGGCATCAAAGTCTCTAGAATTAGTCATGTATTTATAAGAAGAATAAAAAATCCAACCAATTCTGTAGCATTTACTAATTTAAAATAAGTGACACGCAAGTACAAAGACTGTTTTCAAAAGGGAATGTAAGAGTGAGCTGATGTACTAATGCAAGCTGTGCCCGTCAAGAAAGGTGGTTTCAGAAAAAAACAATATATCACATAAGCAAGTCATTACTATCTGGAAGTCAACTCACTTTATTTATATGTGTGCACCTATGTGTATGTCTCCCTTAGCTCCCATCAGCTGAAGTCGTAGCCAAATTTTCCTTTGAATGCTTTTAGGAGAGACTGGATGAAAAGTACATATATTTTATGTGCTTCACACAACCCCAGACTCTTACTGCAGGTGGAGTGACTATATATCATAGATAGCCTAAAATTGCTTTAATAGGATTGAGATCTCAGTGTTGAAATTCTTTGCAGACCTCCCTTAGTTTCCTTTAAACATCTTTTCCACATTTTCTGAATATACTTTGCCTCTACTGGAAGCTCCCATCTACCTTTTCAGGGTGAAAGTTAATGAACTACACCTCCGGAAATAATGACTCTTTGTTTTTATGTGTGGCTAGCCTTCTACCATGAGATTCATAGTGTAAGTTGTCAATAAAATGTTAGCAATTTGGATTTGGGAGGAGGGAAAACCCTAGATGCTCTTACACAGGATACAGATATCTTTAAGGCCTGAAGGATTTTTCTAGTCCTATTTGTTTTTCTAACTGTCGTCTGAGTAGTTTGCTTATGCCTCTTCAGTTTCTCTTTCGAAGTATTCCCTCAGAATTTACTGGCCTGAATTTGATTTGTAGATCACTAATGAACCGTCACTAATTATAGGTCTAGCGTTAGGAGTCCCAGTAGCAATTAACAACCCCTTAAAGGAATGGATCGCTGTAGCACATCGGTCAGCAGCATTAGTTTCCTTTATCTAGCCAAGATACCTTCTTTACTTCCAACTTTTAAAAATGTCAGACCAAATCACTGTAGCAACCCTGGGAAGCAAATACCTAACTGCTGGCGTTTTTGCAGGCTTCAGTGAAGCTTTCTTTAATACTTCCTTTAAAGTTACTGCTGCCAACTACCTTGAATTCAGAAAAAAACTTTTTTCTTAATAAAGAAATCTACTGAGAGTTTTATCTTGGGCTTCTACCATTTATTCTTTGAAATATATGCTGAATCTGCTATACTCAAATTTGAGATACTAGTTGTATCAATATGGACCCATGGTTTCAAGCCTTTAGATATGCAAATTGAGTTTCTGTAACGAACAAAACCTTAGAGACCATGCTGTTGTGGTTTCACAGAGCCTTTATTGCGCCTCATCATTATGCTAAATTAATACAAATTTCCTGTGTGTCCAGAATTCAAAGTCAATCAAGTGGCTTAATCTCTGAGGGTATGATATAAAAATGCTATTATTACAGTTTGGAAGAAGGTGAGGGATTACCTTTAGAAGTATCCAGGCTATGTGCTAGGACAGCAACTCTGAAATACAGGCCCGTTCGTTACGAACCACAACTGAGCGTGAACTTACAGATTGCCTTATGTCCTACTTTTGATTGCATAGACTAGCTCCCCACATTTATATGATGCATTTTTGGCAACTGCAGTAGTTGGCTGTGTAGAGCAGCAGCATTGGAAAGGTATTTGTGATTTGTTACTATTCTCTAATGCACTCAGTGTTTTGACTTCTTATTTTTTAAAGTCAATTGCAGTGTTTACTTTTTATGTTTGTTTCATCTTTTTCCCCATATGCTTTGCTTTTTTAAGCTAGAATACACAAGATGAATCAGTGCCAAACATCCAGTGAGTTTTTTGAGGCATAATAGCACACGATGTGCAGCTCTTGAAATCCACAATCTGCAGTTTAAAAACTTGTGCATTAACAGGTTCAAATGTACTTTGGAGAATATATCTAAAATTGATGGTACTGTCATAATATTAGGATTCATACTTTAAAATCACCAAAGCTATTTAATCAATAGAGTTGACTAAATCATCATCCTAATTCTTCTTTGAAGGAATAGCTGTCATCTTACTGTGCGGGAGTAATAATGAGTGGCTCCATTGTTGATGCTATGCTTGTGAGGATTTTTTTTTTCTATCATCTCGTGTTTCTGAACAATTTTGAAAATTTCTCATTTACATCCAGCATGAGATGTGGTTTTACTTTGGAAGGCAGGGAAGGACAAAATAGTCACTTGAGGTTCTTTCTAATCCTATTTTTGTTTAATTTCACTAAATAAATAAAGTGCACCAACAGGCTGAGTCCAAACCATGACATAATGCTGATGGTACAAGCTTGCATCTTGGGAAGCCTCTGGGCGCACAATGCTTGTGTAAGTGTTCCTGTGTTTCTTGAAGTCAAAACATTACTTCAAGACTCGTACCTCAGTCAAATACTTACACAGAATGGAAAATGCAGCATATCCAGAAAATTGAGGAATGCCTGCTTTCCTCTGTATTCATCTTTGTATGGAATTTCTACTTGTGCCTTACAGAAGCTCAGGCTTGTCTCACGCAGTACTAATAAAAAGGCAGGTGTAATGCAACTGTCCTGCCATAAGCAGCTAAAGTTGACTTTGAAATGGTCTTTGTATTGAAGACTCTGATATGCACCTTGTAAGGAGTTATTTCAATCTAAAGTTCAGGTATCTTTTGGGGATTTGGTCTGCTTGAGTTTATTTTAAGTGGATTTCTTTCCTGGTGATGGTAATGTTAGCAACTTCACAAAAAATCAAAACAAAACAAAAAACCCAACACCATAATACAGAGCATTTTTGGTGCAATCCAAGTGTCATTTGGCTGAATTTCCTCTCTCTGACAGTAACCAAGAGCAAAAGATAGGGTATAGGACAAAAGTAGGGCAAGTAAAGATATTTGCCCAGAACACTCTCCAGCTTAGTATGGTTTGTGGTTCAGGGATTTCTTGATTGGGAAGCGATCTCCTTGTATTTAATTGCTCTCAGTAGGTTTTTCCGCTGTGAAATTCCTCGTGTTCTTGTATTGATTACACAGCATTACTCAAACAGCAAGAGAGACATTGTTTTCCTCACATGATAACGTAAGGTAGCTATTCTTACCACCTGGTGGCTATTGGATTGGGCAGGTCTTGTAAAACCAGGAAATATGCTGTGATATGTAGTAATTCCAGCATACCTGAAATGTCCTGGTTTTCATTAGTAACTGTCTCTTCTGGAAAGATCACAAGAATTAACAAAAAAGCAGCTTCCACTACGGCCTTGAGTCAAGTTCAAGGAGGGGAAGAAAAGTAATAATCAGTTAAGTTTTCTTCATTGTCCAGAAGTAGTTTCTGCCATTCAGAATGGTTTGGCATGTTTTTTTCTTGAAGTCAAAGTTGTAGTTATGTAAACCCCTTGGGCTTTGACTGCTTAGTTGACTAGTTGCCACATCTCTAGAACCCCCCATTAGACGTTATTACATGCAGGCCATGTGAGGGGTTGTGTATATTCAACATGTATAGGAAGACAAGTCTTCAGGACTGTACTTGTAGAAGCATGCTGTTTGCTGACAGGTTTGAACCTTACCTATATAAGTCACTGACAGTTTAGTTCTTTGGTGTGTTTTGTTTAATCTCGGCCTTTTCCCTCTGCAGTTAAATCACTCACAATAGAAACTGAAAGAACTGACAAATATTGAAGGATCAGAATTGAGCTGGAAGGGAAAAAAAAACCAAAAGCCAAGATTCTACCTATTTATGGATCTTGTTTCCCGACAAACTGTATCTAAAAGCCATTGTCTTGGGGTTCAGAGACAGCTAAATGATTGATTTCACATAAAATATTTGTTGTTCTAATTAGAGTATCATCTGGGTCGTTGGCAACAAAGAGATGCAAAACCAGCCTTTACATACCATCTTGAAAAACTTATGATTTGCTTAGTGTGCTTTATAATCTAAAGCATATGGCTTTGCACAGAACTGCAGTATCCAGAATGAAGCCATAAGTAATGAATCACTGAGTGGAAGAAAACGCATTGCTTCTGTTACGAGTTCTTTCAGTGTGTGTATTCAAATGGTTCTGTTTAGGGTTATAAACAAAAGGCAATGCTCACAGTTTTAGCAGTATGTTACAGATTCTGGGATGCACATGACATCAAAGAGGCTACATTAATTTCCCTAGCAGTCTATGGCTCTTGGCACTATGAGCACACTCCATCTGAATAAACAGAATTCTAGTTCACCACAGTTGTGTGGGGGATCTGAGGTGATCATAAAGCTTGGTTTTGTTTTATTTTAAATCTTCCTGTTACAGAACTTTTTACCCCTCTGGATTCTGTGTTTTCTGTGAATCTGGTAACTACATTTGGAGCTATAGACTTAGACTACAAAGCACCTGACACTGAAAATAATTAAATCTAACGTATTATTCTTACCTACTAAATCCAAGTAAGATCCTTGACTGCACTGGAGTGGCAGGATTCATTAAGAATTAATCACTCTTTCTAAGCATTAGTATATATATTTTTAAGGTAGTTAAAGGGTAGTCCTTTCCCTTAGCAACACTTATGTGGAGTTCCAGTAAGATATTCTGTGAGAGTTAGCAAGGGCCAAGGCCTTGTAACTCCTCAAAGGACATCTGATTTATTGTTCTTTCCACACTTGTTTGTCACTAGCGGCATGAAGAGCACCAGCCCCTATAAATATTCCTGGAGACTCTTCTGTTGGGGAAGGGTTTGATTTTGGTGACAGGAATGGTTCCCATCATACTGTATCTCATTATATCAACAGAACGGATGGTCTTATTGAACATTCGCAGAGCTCTGAAGCTACTGCTAGGTAAGCATGAAGTATCCTGGAGAGAACTGCAATTGTTAATGGTATTAAATATGCCAATATGTCTCCAGGCTCCTAATGTTACTAGATTAATCAAACCCTCTGATGCCAGAACTTAAGTTCTACTGCTTCACCGTTAGTGGTTGTTTATTCTTTTTTCTTCCCTTCCTCGGTTTCTCAGTGTCTTACTTGATTGTTTTGTTTTTGTCTTTTTCTTGTCCATTTCTCTTTCCTGTAGTTTTCTCTTTCCCCTCTCATTAACCTCGGAAGGGAAAG
>NW_010412911.1:0-26932 GCF_000710305.1 Buceros rhinoceros silvestris | reverse complement strand
GGGAAAGAGACGTACCTCATTACTTAAGTTACCAAGTAATCTTGCTCTTTATTCTTTGCTACCCTACGTCACTGTCTCTTGGTGTAGTTTTGCCTGTACTGGGATGAAAATCTTTCAGAAACAGCATGTTTATTTTTTATTCCAGCATTTTTGCAGAACTACCATAATATAATCGAATTTTTAGTGTGTAGCATAGACCTATAACTTTGTTAATCCCAAATGAAGCTACAGATTATTCTACAGTACTTGTTCTGTGAAGCCTATTAGACCTGTTGTCCTGTCCTTGTTTCTGATGCATTTATAGTTGGTAGCATTTAACAGGCAGGATACAAATACCCTGTGATGTGGGCCTGGTAACTCTTAATGTATGTTCATACTAAAGTCACAGTGAGCACAGTTTAGTACAGGGATGTGCAAGATAGCTCTGCATTAACTGGCTTGAGCGTGGCAGGCAGGCTGGTGCAGCAGGAGCTCAGTGGGGGCTAACTGCCTGAGTATTCATTTGGCTTCTCTGGCAAGTTTTTCGGTTTACTCCCATTTTGCACTTTTGGTGTGATGCAAATCTGTGCAAATGGTGGAGAATCATGGGAATGAGAAAGGGAGGAAAATAGGTTTGTGTGAGCACTCACGGCCAAACAGCACATGCCCTTTGTAAATCTCTCTTTTAAAAAAAAAGCTGAAATAATTAAAATCGTAACACATAGTCCATTTACAGCATTTTTTTACTGCGTAAGTAACATTCAGTCACTCTCGTTTAACATGGATGTGAGTGGGATCAGAATCAGTAGCCCCCTGAGTCCTCTGCTTGAACAGGCTTGTATGACACAGAAGAAAATGTAGCTGTTCCTTGAAATCAACATGCTGCACATAATTATCCACTTAGCATCCAGTCCAGGAGGAGGACGTGTATTATCATTGTCTGTGAGGTCATTTCTGTATTTGCCTAAGACTTCAAGAGAAAAAGTGAAGTTAACTTGCTGCCTTGAAAAATGATTCAAAACTGGAAAAGCTTGAAAACATCAAAATACATATAAATTATCAAAGGAGAACAAAGACAAGTTTTTCCACAAAAGTCTTCTCCCCAGGCTATAACAATGCTTTATATAGGCATGATCAATATATCCAGGCTTGAGAACCAAAGTCTTTTGGAATAAATTAGACTGGCAGGAAAAGAAACAAACAAAGAACAAATTAACATGATTTTAAACATTGCTTAAATTTTCATGAATGTAGACCTTGAGATGTTATGATGAGATCCCATGAGTCTGTGCTAATATTTGCTTATAATTAAGTGTTGCACTTTCATGTTTCATCTGATATTATAGATTGGAAATCAGCCACATGCTTACTGTTTTTCTTGATCATACTGATTTATCTTACTGTTTCAATATCTTACTGTTTACTGCTTACTGTTTTAATAATATATATGATCCCCTAAATGGCCCCATTACCCTTCCTTTAGCAGGCTGCCCCTTCTCGTACGTTAAATCTCCCCATCTAAGTAATTAGAGGAGGACTAACCTTCCTGTGATACTAGATTTGTGTTCACTTATAACAGAAAAAGAGACAAGACTAACCCCTTCCAAACCTGGTTTGGGTAAATAGCTGCAGAAGGAATATCAGAGTACTCAGCTCCACCCTTTAATATGTGTTGTAGTGGAGGGAGTCCCATCAGCAACGCAGCCTGCTCTGTAGCACTGACATGTGGGCAAAGGTCCCTTCTGTGCATTCTTTGATAAGCGTAAGAAGTCATCCAGAGTTTGGAGCCCCCTCTGTGCTGCACCAACCTTAAAACAATCTGATTCACAATCAGTGGATTTCACAATTTACAAATGCAGTGGACGCTGCCTCATCACCATTTTGCCTGCAGAGTTTTCTATATGGGAAAACTTATCAATGTTTGGTGAGGTTATCAGCATCAAGGTGTTTTTGAAGCAAGTGTTTAATCATGAACAGTTTATGAAGACCCTAGCTTCATTTCAGAGAGCAAAATCTGATGATTATCAGTTCCACTGAAGAGTGTGCCCAGTGTCTGGTCCCCAGGTTTTCAATACCAAGATAAGAAGGACAAACAGGACATCTAAGATGAGACCTTCACTGAATACCAAGTGACGTCTTCACATTTTTCTTCACAAACAGAAAAATCACCTAAATAAGATACGGCATAAGAAATGTGCTAATCACCTCTAAGCCAGGAGATGCAATAAAAAGTGTCAGTATAATAGATATGATGGCTAATTAAAGAAAAATATTTTCATTTCAGCCATAAGAAAGCGAAGAAGAATCATCACATGGAAATTCAGAGGTGAAAGTATATCCCAGAAATCAAAAGATCAACAATACAAAATTTCTGCAGATTGAAACTTGCGATAAAAATCACATTAGTGGATTCATATTAAGCTGGAAGTGATCTGTGTCATATCTAGACTAATTTTTAAATTTAGCTTGAGTCAAAAAATACCTTTCTAAAAGCTTCCAGTCTCAACCAGAGCTTCCATCATACTGATCAATATTTTTTTCTCCTGACTGATTGCTTTCACTATGTGCTGTATTTCTGATATGAAATTTTCTTGCACTTTTGACCATTAGTCAGTTCAGACTTTTGTTTCTGAAGCTAAAAACCCTCCACTTTCTACACAGGGGTTTAGACTTGCTTCAAATCACCTCTTAACCATCTTTTGAAAAAACCTAAATAGAACACCCTTGAATTTCTCACCATATGGCAGGTTTTCTAGATTCCAGATTGTTCTTGTTCTCAAAACATTCTGCAGTTTACAGCACCCACTTTAAAATAATGCTGCACTCAGTGATAAAACAGTTTTCCTATTCCTATTGAGTAGCCCTCTGCTTTACACCCAGTCTACTTCATATTCAGCAGAGTATCCATGATGATTCCCAGGTCTCTCCTGGAGAAGCTGCTTTCCAGCTATGCAATTCCCAGTTCTTAAAAATGTAAGTTAAATGTTTGATTTTGCATTTAGTTGAAAGCCTATGTCTTTTTAACCTATCTATCTGAGCACTGAGGTCCTGATCTATTGGCTTGGGCTATTAGATATCAGAGAAATAAAAAGAGTAACCAATAGAGGTCATAGAGGAGTAAGGAGAAACACCATCAGTTTGTTTACTTATAAATAGTCTATCCAGTAACAGGTTTACCTCTTGGCCAGTTTCTCATTTCCTTCACATCAATTTTGTGGTAGCTTTAAGGAATCGTCCACGTGCTCACCCACGTGTATCAACCTCTCTGGGTTCAAGTGAGAAGAGAAGGATGCCCAGAACTGCAGCTACCCTGCACTTGCTAGATCAGCTGACACAGTGCACTTGGCAGAAGGCAATTTGCCTACTCTCTGTTAGTTCTGCACTACAGTAAGGAACTTACCAATAAAGAAACTGTAGCCTAAGGAATTTTTGCGTTTAGGGTTACAAAGGAAAGGTTTTCCTCCAGACAAAAGGAGTGCAGGTCTCTTAAAAAAAGGTGCCAAAGGACAACCTGAAGGAAGTCTGCATGCTCGCTCTCTCATCCAGTCTCTAAATTTGTAGCACACTCAGGAGACCAGACATGCCAGAGGCACTTGTCACAATTTGGACATAGTTTAGACAATACCCTGTTGATGATACTGGTGCTGCTGCTATTGCTATTAAAATGACAGGTTACTTTTTTCTTATTAGTTAAGTTTGTCATCAAAGCAAGATATTTTAGAACAGCATTTAAAATGCCTGTTCAACTGCTGAGTGTTGAGCACATGTTAATACCATTTTCTCCAGATATGGTAGTTTATGATAAATGTTACCAGATTTTGTACTGTTCATGTAGTATGCTACTAAACACTAAAACAAATGGGCCCACTGAAAGGGTATTTCCTTTGGAGGACACAGGCTGCAGACCACCCATAGAATACACAGAAATAATTAAGTGTCAGGATAAAAGGCTAGAGCAAAATATTAGTGTCTCAGAATTCTAATGAATAAAAGACTTTTCAAAACAAAGACTATACTACGAAAAAATAACATGAAGGCTGCAACAGCATTTAGGGGAAAGGGAAAAGAAAATCCCATCATATTATTGTATTTTTTGAAAATTTCTAAATACGTGTGCTGTTTTTACTTCTGGCAAGCTGGAGAGAAGGATGTGAAATCATGCAGAACTGTGAGGACCTGAGTCTTCATTCAAACCAGCCTCTTGCTAGAATAAAAAAGTTGTGTGTGGAGAGATAATTGCTGTAAAAAGGAACTTACATGGCCTTGCGACTGAAAACATTGCTGGCAAAAATTGCAGACTTCGCTGTCCTGAGACGGAAAGCTCTAAGGTGAATTTGAGTAACTTTCAAAGCAACAGAGAGAGAGTAGCATGTAGTGATAGCAGGTCTTCCCAAAACTTCCACAGACTTCAGAGAGAACAAAATTACACCTATGTCCTATCTAAATACTAGAGAAAAACTTTGCAAAGACACAGATACACTTGGCCACCCAATTTCCCCAGAAGTATTTCCTGGAACAGCTTCTGCCTTGTCTGGTTATATACAATACAGGTAAGCAGTAAAAGTTCAGACACAGCCATCACATTCTCTTTAGCAAAATCACGAAGGTTTGCTGAAGTTGAAGGTATAAAACATTGAAGCTTTGGGTATTAAATTAGCAAGCAGCATGTGTGTATTATTTTAAAGTTATTTTGTATTACTGGACAAATGTAGCATCTCTCTGTAAAATTGTTTTTGAATTTTAGACCCAGCTCTGCAGGCAGCTCCCTGGCAACCATTTGACCCACTATCCCTCCCAGGTGTTTTGAGGGAACATGATAGTTGGCACAAAACAAGAGCTTCCCTTCCACACAGACACTGCAGTCCCAGACTGAGAGGAAACTACTGTCTTTCAGATTTTACTGTTGAGAGGGAGAGAGACAGCAGAAGAGAGAAAATCTACCAGAACAGTCAGTCATTTGACTGAAAAGGCCACCTCCTGAACCACCTCCTCTACCTCACTCAGTAATTACAGAAAAGTACAATAGTTGCAAACTGTAAACCTGGGCGTATAATAAACTTCCTTTTTAATATTACGTGCTCCTTCTGGCCAGATCTTACAAATGGAGTTTTGAGATTAGAGCCCTGCATCCACACAAGCCACACTGACTTCAGTTTTGAAGTGTTTAAAGGAGCTCTTGTGCTACTTGATCTTTTGTATCAGAGCAAGTTTCCCATGCAGTATGGCATGCAAATGTGAAAAGATGTGTATTTTCCCTTCCGTGTCACCAAAAACTGGTTTTATTCATACTGTCACTAAAACAATTTTTAATAGGAAAATATCAGAAAAGTCAGAGGTATTGAGATTATTATTTGAAAAGTAAATGACCTTTCCTTACTCCCCACAGTGTCTTTTGGTAACTTAGTGATTCTGATTTACTGTGAAAATAGTTGTCCAGGTAGTCTGGAGGATATGCCACAAAAATAGAGTACAGCACACCATAATGTCTTTCTTCCTTAGTACAAAAAAAAAAGGAGGGGGGGGGTGGAATAAAAAGGCTGCTAGCTCTTTTCAAAATCCACCCCTTCTGAAATATTTCCTTCATCTTTAAACTCTGTTTTCCAGATGACTTTAAGCAACTGTTACTTTACAGCACATCACAAATTGTATTAAGAAAGCATAATTCTAAACCAGTCTGATTACACTGATTCAACAGTGAGCCATGTCAAAAAGGTAGCCTTTTTATATTACAAAAATGATGATAATAGACTAAGACTCATCAGTCAAAAGGCTTTATTACTCTCTACTGTAGAAAAACGGTTTTGCTGCTACTGAATGATATATCCCTAGCTAGTCACAATATACCTCATTTCCTGCTTAGATGACAGAAGATACTAAGATAAAGTGTGAAATGAATAAGGAGCTGTGTGATATAGATATATGGAAGAATAAAAAATGTTATAAAAGTAAAAATGAAGTTCTGCTTAAAAACTTGTGTTTGAACTAAGTTTCAAAAGAGAAAACAAAGATCCCCAAGTTTCTGTGTGCTTACTTTGGATAGGACAGACTTGCTAATAAATCCAGGACCAGATAGGACAGAAGAAAAGACTGTTTACGGACTAAAATACTCTAAGATGTTCACAGCACCTGGCACAGCTTAAAACTAAGTTGTATTATCTTACTGTAGGTTCCGAAAACTGTCTTGAACAGAAGCTGAGAACACCTCGTCGAGGATGTCAGAAGCCCAAAATGCTGAATAGCCCTGAGGACAACATGTACTATAACCAGTTAAACGTGAGTTCAAAGTGGCAATAAAGCTGTTTTACTGGCTTTGTTTCCAGTTAATAATTCTGTTATTAATACCTGTTTCAGCCCCTCCAGCCCCACCCCCACGTTCTTCTGCTCTCGTCTTGAACATGTGCTTATGCTCTTTATCTGTTGCTTTCATGTCAGGATGTCTGCCTTCACGGTGAATAATTGATGTGGTTTATCAAAGACGAGCAAGATGCATGCTTCATCAGGCTCACTTGAGCCCTTTGATCAAAAAAATTATGCTGTGACTTCTGATATTATCAGCATCTGCTTGCATTCAACACAAAATCACTTTGAATTAAAAATTAACGACTTGCTGCTTTGCTTTGACTGTGTGTTCTTGGCCCTCTCCACAGGGAACTCTAGAATATCAAGGGAGCAAGAGGAAGCCAAGAAAACTTGGGTAAATATCTATCTTCTTAGTTCTAAGCAACTGTAAACAGAAGAAATCCTTTGTGATATTACAGAATATGCAAAACTTTCTAGAGAGGTTTCTAAAAATAAACAATTAACATATTTCTGTGCATTGACATTGGACGTTTTCTGCAGAAGCAAATGTAAACTTGCATGTACTGCTGTCTGCAGACACTAGAACTGATTCTTACAAAATATGCTCCCCAGCTCTCTCTGAGTACTACTAGAGCAACCAACCAAAAAGAGGTTTCTTCGTGGTTTTTAAGTACATATAGCACAAGTGAAAGGTGCCAGATGAAGGGTATGGAAACTGAAGTTCTCTGACCTAGAACACAGACAGAAGCCCTGCCAGCTTTGCAGCAGTGCGCTTGCAGTGGGCTTCAGCCCTCCTGGGGGAGCACATTTTAAGAACTGGCAGAGAGGCCACTCAGCCCAAAAGGGAGTTGCTCCTTCTCCATTGAACTGAGTCAGTTCTCATTGTCACATGAATAGTTACCACCTGGCAACTGTTAGGTAGAAATCACTGAAAACAATTTTTGAAAGCCAGGCTGGCTACTGTACAATTGCCAAAATATTTCATGGACTGATCACATGGACCAGCGAGAACTGATGGATGCTTGGACTTACAAATGCATCTACTTCAAAAATATGCACCGACTTTCTGTATTTTTTCCTCTCATTTTAATTAATCTTCTGAATGTAACTGTATGAATAGGAGGCCTTTGAGTAAAGGTTAAAGCCCAAAATTTTGCACAGCTGCACAAGATTTGGTTTTTTTAATCTCCCTCCCCTGTTCAGGGAGAAAAATGCTAACACAGGACTGCCGTGCTCGTCATATATCACAGGAAAATGAAAGCCCCTTGATGTCAATAAGGCTTTCCCCCAAAATTAGTGATGCGGTCTTTGGCTCGTATTCACAACAAACTATCGGCTGAAATACATGATCAAAATCACCCCCTACTTGCGGATCACATACAGACAAAAAAAGCCATGTTGCTCACATGAAATGCCCATCTGACACAAATAGTTGGTCTATCATTCTGTACACCCAAACAGAAAGACTATATTGCATTTCACAGATCCTTAGAACCGTTCAAAATATAATCATGAAAAAGTATTATCAAAGTAGAAGTATGTAGAAAGCTATATCTTTCTCATCAAATCATCCTATCTTTCTTTTTCCCTTTGTTGTATTAGCACTCTTCATTTCCACATCTAGAGAGATGTTTATGTTTATGAAGATACTGTCAGAATTCATTTCTTAACTTAATCAATGTTCGGTTTTTTCTTTCAAGCCAAATCAAAGTGCTGGATGGAGAGGATGAGTATTACAAATCATTGTCAGCTGTTGAATCTCTCCCTGAAGATGACAGCTTTCTCAGTTCCCCATCTTCTTCTTCTTCAAGAGGTGTGTCTTTTGCTCAAAGCTGAACCTTACTTACTCTGTTGACTAATACTGGTTAGAGTGTTTTCATGCCAGTAATCTCTTCCAGTTAACTTTGTGTGTGTATGTTTAAAAAGTATATTAAAAAATACAATTTCAGCAAGTGACTTCCTTTCACTAATTTTGCAGCTGTAACTTGTCCCATTTAGCTGTATCTCTATAAGCAGTTCCAGTGAAGGGGAGCAGCACTACCTGTCGGGGTTGATGTTGGTAATGGACATATTTCTTTAGCTGTAAGGTTAGTTTATACAGATCCAACCCCTTCTTCCCTGCTCCCCCCAGCTGCTGTTCCCACCCTGTGCCATCCCTTCTGTTGTGCTGGCACAACTGCTGGTAGAGCTGTGTGAAAAATAAGATCAAGGAACTGAACTGGATTAAAAGAACTCTGTACTAAAAATTTTAATTTGGGGTCACAGTGAAAATATTTTGTATTTCATTGGACTGGTATTAAAGATTACCCTTTATAACTTTCTGAGCTGTATATGGCTTTTAACACTACAAAAAATAAAACAATCTAAAATAATAACTGTCTCAATTTACCTTTTAAATATTTTTCTTATAAAGTATTAGTTTACCATAAGCCTAACTTGAATAATTATTTCAGATATAACAAGCAGAACAGTTCTAAAGCTAACATTTCACTGCTTCATATAGTCTTTGTGACTGAAACCGTCATTATGACTAATTATTCTTGCTATCCATGCAACTGTTTAATGTCTTTCTTAACCTGTATCTCTGTGCTCCAGTGATTCCTACTTTTCCACAGCCCTCTTGAATGTAGCAGGGGAAAAAAATGTCACCTGCAAATTTTTCTACTTGTTTTTCACTTTCTTTCCAAATACTTAATGAAACAATATGTAACTTTCTGCGGAATGCTGAGATGCTTTGATGGTAACCGTTTCTGTGACAGAAGCTATTTCATCTTAGGCTTTACTTCCTGTTTCTGAGCCACAGTTTTGATCTGTGACAATTCTGAACACCTGTTCCTTAAGCTACAGAATTTCTTACTATCAAGGTTCACTGGCACCATCCTTTTGACTACAGGACAAGGAAAGGTGGCATAGGAAATGAGACCCAAGTGCAGTCAGGGCATCCCTAAGGCAGAATAAGGCTTGAAAGAAGAAAAGCTAATGAAATAGATAGTTCAGCAAAGGCTTTATCTCTCCTAATAAACACAGAAATTAAATCAGACATAGCAACTGAGGATGAGAGAAGGATTCAGCTGCTCCAGGAAGGACAATTCTTCATTCATTCTTCACCTAAAATGTGCCAGAATGTTGAAACTAAAAGTTAAAATCCTGACAGAGATTGAACATTATTTTTAAAAAGTCAAATGTCTTACTCCATTCTTAGATTGGCATAGATCACAGAGAGTTCTGGTACTATCGATGCTTTGTGTTTCCATCCTTCCTTTTTGAAAACTATTTGGGAAAATAAAGTTTTACTTTTACTGCAATACACATCATTATTATGTGTAGTTAGAGCTTATCAATTCTTTATTAATTGTTTTAGTTAAATGGTAGTGAAGTTTCCAGTTAGCTATTATGTCACCTGTCTCAAAAACAAGTTTATCTTATACTGAGTAGTTTATTAATTTCATGAAGAAGTAAGGAAAAGTAAAAAACAATATATAATTCAGTGAAGTACTTAAGCCAAAGCCTAAGTACCACTGAAATCAATGAAATTTCAGCAAGTGATTAAGTGCTTTGCTGAATGTGGGGGCCTGAGTTACTAAGAGCAGCTTCAGAACATAAATAGTAAAGCACAAGCAAAATGCAAACACTCCCTAAGTACATTCCTTAGGTTTCTTCCTTTTTCTTCTTCCCAATTGTTAAGCTTGTGTCAATCCTGCCCATCAGAAATGGACTTCAAAGGGGATTTTAAGCACTCTTTAATTGCAGGGAAAGGCTAAAATACAGTATTTTCCTTGTTACATGCAACGCCACTATCTACATCTGCTATAATTTTTCAAATTAGTTAATGTTACTATACTGAAGTCACTATCTAAAAGCTGCTGTTGAGTAGTGTGTTTTCATTCTTGCTTCTTCTTGGCGAAAAACTATCCACAAAGCTGGTCTGTGCATTTTATTATTTCATAACTTGTCCCCCTTTCCTCATTTGTTTGTGATCAAGTCACTTCACCCTCACCAGATAAGCCCTGTGAGGTGGCCTTCTCTCATACTCATTTTAAAGCACATATATGCCTTTAGATTATTAAAGGCTACATCCTCGGCTTCCTGTAGAACCATGCAGTCACCTTAAAACTGGCCAAAGTATTGAAATTCTCTTCGTGCATTGGTAGATGTGTTTGAATTGATTGATTTGTGCATAAAAAGAAGTACGGGAGACATGTTAAGGTGATGATTATGGTCAGTGGGAGCATATCAATATGAATGGCTAAGATTTTCTCATTCGGTTTTGATACCATCGAAGCATTGTTCCAATTTATTTCCTTTCACATGTATTATCCTGAAATATTAATGTATTTTGCTTTATAGTTCATAAAATATCCTGGTCTTAGTATTTTCTAAGAGTAAAGAGTTTAAATCCTGTTAGGAAGTAATATATTACAGTTTTCTGCAAATGGGAGAGAAAAGAGCGAAGCTCAACAAGGGATTTTAGTAGATTCCTTCTGTAGACCTTAATGGCACTAGAAACTAATTCTTGCTGAGGACAATTTCTGCCATTCAGTTATGGCAGCTTAAAAACTCTCTGTGCCAACAAAAATCAGGCAGGGAGATTTTGGAGATTAGCCCCTTTCATTTGGTAATTTTAAACGCGCTTCACACTTAAACATTTACATCACTTTAGTAACATAAAGGGACTTTAGAATAGAAGTAAATTGCAGCCATCTTAAATTTGCCCCCACTGTGACCTCCTTCACCATACACTGTAAGAGTAGTAGAAGGGGCTTTTGTGCACTGAAGGTCTTTTAAGTGGTTCCTATCAGACCATCCAAGGAGTTGTTGTGTCTTAGAAGCTTATAAAATACAGCTATAAATAATACAGCTAAAGACTTTGTTAAGTCAAATCAGACCAAAAGTTGATTTTCCTTTTGGTAGGAACAACCAAAACCACATTTTTCAGTGGTGGGTACGCTGGACAATTACAGAGTCAATTTTCTGGAAGGAAGTTTCTTCCTAATAGTAGGCAATCACTGATTATTTTATGTCATGTAGCATAGCTGCTACTACAAGCATAATGCTTATATAATTATATACTTATATGTTTTTTCTGTATTTTGTATAACTGTGAATGGTTTTACTTCCAAGCAATTGTCTAATTGTGTTTTAATTCCACTAAGTTCACGACTTCTTGTACTCTGTGATACTAAATGCTATACATGGCGAACACATGCACACAAACACAAAGTGGATTTATTGTTTCACTTTTAAATAAAAGGATGTATTTAAACATGGTCCTTTTTAATTGAGTTGGAGACCTTCTGACTTGTGCTGTCAGAGGGTGAAAGGGACTTTACTTTCTTCGTACATACCCCCAGTACCCTTCTAATTCAATATAAATGGTTGCATGCTGTGAAGATTTGTAAGGAATCTTCTAATGTTGCTAGTTTCTGTATTTAGATCTCTTCAATTTTTCCTATACTTTATTTAAAGATAGTCTTGACTGTATGAACTCTAACCTTTGTTGTCATAGCCCACATCCATTATTGTGAATGATTTTTTTTTATTTGTATCTTCTATCATCATGAAAAACAGGTATGGTTTTAAGTATAGAAGATAATAAAAATCTTCTTTAAAAAAAGTAAATTAAGATCTGTAGTGTCTTTAAGTCCATTTGTATTTTATATCAAATTCAATAAACAGTATGAAAACTTTGTTACGTGGTTGTCTCTGATAGTGCACGACATGTATGCCTAAAGCCGGCAGTTTTAATACACAATGGTCTCTCCTCAGTATCCATCAGTCTTTGCTTGGTTTCATGCGCATGAGGACAGATGATTACATTTCATGCTTTAGAACTCAGGTCCATCACTGTAAGTAGAGTTTCTTCACAAGTTTCTTCTTCTTTGGTGAAAATTAGGAAATACATGATTTAGGAAGAAGTTACATGATTTCATGGAGAGGGAGAAAGAAGGTGGTTTTGTGGTGGAAGCAAATGGCTGGAGGTTAAGAAGTCTGGGTAGTACCACTAACTCTTTTATATCAAATTTGGATCACAGTAAAATGGAATTTAAGTCCAAATTTAAAATTTTCACCTTTTTTTAAGAGTAATGTTATAATTCAGTAATATTTCCCTCATTTTGTAAGAATTGTAATTCTGTAGGGGTATTGATTTTTTTATTGTAAAATAGTTAGCAATTAGATAAATAACTGAAGTCTACCATATTATTCTTTCTCATTCCTTTTTTGTTTTCTCGAAGGGAGAATTTTGAGAGACAACCAAGCTCTGGCATTTTTAAATGTCTCTGCTTAACCAGATACATACAGTACCTACAATTAAAAATAAAGCCATATGGCACAAAAGTTCCATCCTGTAAGAAACAGGTAAGTAGTTCTAGTACCAATATATGTACAAGCCATGGCACAGAATAAACTTACTCGTCCTGCTTTTAACTCTGGCATTAAAATATGAGAAATAACAACAGGTTTGTTGTTAACAATATAAATACATTTCATTAATGTGCCTTCTCTTTAAGACTGTACACCCTGGCAGGAGTTGTAGCAAAATGTTTACTTAACAGAAAATGTTTCTGCTTGACAACAAAGCAGGACTCCCAGACTGACAAAAGTAGCGCAGGACACTATGAAAACCAAAGACTGGGAAGCGGTCCTCTGGGCCAGAGCTAAAGGTTACAGAACTCCATGAGAGCCTTTGTGTCTCCTTTGTACTAGGCACTGGAACTAGTAAGGGAGGACACTTAACGATTCATAATAGCTCACTGTGTCTTTAAGCACAGGCTGATGCTCTAACTCGTCTTAATGGATTTGTCAAGAATTATTGGAAATTATTTTATTACATGTATAAATCCAGTATCAGTCAGAACAGTAAATATATACATTATGTTATCAGGGAAGTGTTTATTGTAGTACTCATGTGCTGTGATGCTAAAGGACATAGGAGCAGATAAGTGAAAAACATATCTTGGAGTAATGTTTCCAGAAACCAGATTACATATTATTGATCAGGCAAGTAATAGATTAAATTCCTTGCTTTTGTTTGGCAGGCCTGGTTTTTTTAATTAAATTGCAGAGAGATATTATTTTTTCAATAATTTAAATAGTATTTTGTAAAGTAGATGGCAAATGGAGATGGCAAGTAGGTAGATCAACATGTTTGCATTGTTCTGCAAAGGACCAAAGTCCCAATTTCTGACCCATTACCTGTGAAAAGTAGGCTTGAAAGTCATCTTGATCTCTCAGTGAAAGTTAATACCTCCACAGCAAAGACTGGACACTGTCCATTGGGCTGGAGTACAGTGCTGAGAGGAGGGAGACAGGCAGGCAAGCAGGCAGGCCGGCCTGTCAAGGCTGTTTCTGAAAATCGTGCTTCTGATCATGGCAAGTCTCTGATGAAGACCTATCTAAAACTGGAACAGCAGAATTGGTGCATCATGCTGTGTAATGCACTGGCGGGGGTGGGTGAGGTCAGGGTGGGGGTCATAGGATCTTGTAGTTCTGGTGGAAGCAATCTTCTGAGAGCTGGGTGCTGAAATACAGCATTGCTGTAAAGCCAGGAAATGACGACATGGAGGTGTTACACTGGGGTCCTTAGCGAAAGGATTGGAATGCAGAGGAGGTACTTCCAAAAAATTGTGTGACGAAGTAACTTAGTGCTTTTTGTTCTTGCTGCTATTACAAGCAACAACTTAACACAGGTAATGCAACGGGAGAGATTATGTAAAGGTTTCTGTGACAGAACAGCTCTTCCTGAGATGACAAAATCTATGAAACAGAAGTTAGCTTTGCAATTTCCATCACCCCAGGAATGAGCACTCCTCAGTGTTATTGCATGAAAAATAATTTTAAATAATCTGTTAATTTGATAAAAGTGCCAATAATCTATGACCCAAATCCCTATACACATTTCCAAGACTGCTGAATGCTGTAGGAGAAACAAGCAGCTCAGTCTATCAATCTGTACAGCTGAAACTTGGGACAAGACAATGTATTAATTACACTGTTCGTAGTTTGCCTTTATGTCTCAAGATGAAAGTAAACTGTAAAAGAAGAAAAAGTGTGAATATAACCAGTGTTCTTTAGGTTCTTGTTCTGAAAGATTAGTGTGATGGAAGCCACATCCAAATGCAAAGACAAGAGCTGTACTTAATGCAGGCACAGACTTAATTTATTTGATTAAATTGATCTGTTAGAAATGAGGTTTTGAAAGAAATACAAAATGGGAGGCTTCATAAACCTGTATCTTTTGATAAGTTGTATTACAATCTCCAGCATTTTTAACTCGGTGCAGATTTACAACTGAATTCCAATTGGAAATTGGTATTGATTGATTGTGTTGCTCATTTAACATTCCAGCATGCTTCAACAATAATGCAACAGACTGTGATAAAATGGGATGTGATCTAACAGGACATGACCGATGGGATGAGAGCAAAACGCTGGGTCTGCTGGTGGTGCTGTGCAGTAGTTCAGATTGGCATCTTATGTGCTTTGATTGTTCATTTCATTTTACTGTCATCCTACTGAGCTGAACATTTTAAAAGACACAGTGTTTTTCCATCTGTAAGTCGTGGAAAGACAGATGGGTATGGAGAAACTCCACCTACAGAGCCTTGACTGAATGCCATTGCCCACTTAGTGGTAGAGAAATCCCTTCTGGAAAATTAGCATGTTCTTAAATATATTGTATTGTGAAAAGCTGCTGAATGCAGGAAATCACTGATATTTGTAATTCTTTTTTTAATGAGTAAAACAAACTGTTTCTTACCAACAGAGCTGCTGTATTATAAACACCATTTCTGTTACACTGAAGTTAATCCCCAGTCCTGCTACAAGAAACTCATCCTTATTAAAGTAACATTAAGAGCTTCTTTTTATTGATCTGCTCCTTTCGCTTAATGATAGGAACTTACTGATGTTTTAATAATAACCTTGCAAGCTTTATCTCATTTTACTTCAATGTGGGTTACAGAAAGATGCTATGGAAACTAACTTAGCATAAACATTTTGCAGATGTCTTTAAAGGTTAGGAAAAAAGAAGATTTAGTTGCACTGCATGTTAACAAAGATGGCTGAAAAACTACAAGATAAAAGAGAGCCTGGAGTATGAACATCAAAGAATTGTTAATGACAAGAAATACCATTAGGGTTAGCATCCCTTTTGTTTCAGCCCCCTCACACCTGCAGTGTGTTGCAGATTCTGTCTTTGTTGGCACATCTGAATTACTTCCATTAGCATTTATAGAAAAGTGGCTGCAAAACAACAGAAATGTACCCCTGGTTTTCTCTGTTGCTCCAAAAAGTCGGATATTAGGTTCTCTGTGGGTTTCCTTCAAGGTACAGTATCTTATTGTAAGGGAGACTATAGACCCAGGATTCCGTTGATTGCAAATGAGTTAGGTTGAAAGGAGAGAGGAGCTTTTGTTACTGCTAGAGAACTAATATAAGCAACTACAAGAAGCACACATAAGAAGCTCAGACATTAGCAATAGCAAAATCAGAGCGTGAAATTCAGATTAGCCCTCCGCAGGCTGTGAGAGGGAGGGGGTATTGGAAGACTTGGCATGGCTAAAGGTGTAACCTGTTTCATTTGGCCCCTGAAAATTTTTAACAGATGGTGGGACCAGCTGTCTTTTTCAGCCATTTAATAAACTCTTCGGTGGTAACAGTTTGGGAAGTGGGGGGTTTTGAGTTTTAGGCCAGAGGAAAAAATAAAGAAATCTGTCCCAATTGTCTTTGCCAAACAGTGAAGTCTGGAAACATTATGAAAAGTTAAAGAGAAAAATCTAATTGACGATACTGTCCTGATTATCCATTTCCACAGAAGAGGTAAAAAAGAACTGCCTGTGCCCAAGTGGACCAGTGCATGAAGAAAATGCTTATTATATTGTTATCTTTATCTGTCATTTTAATTACAGCAAAGGAGGCACATAATGAGAAATTTTAAATGAGCCGTAGAATGAGAAACTGGCTTACTTTTTGAGACCCGATACTACGTCAAAGTAACAGGCAGAGTGATCTCTTAAATTAAAAGCAAACCCAGAAATATGTCTTGGATAAGATCAAGTTTACACAAACTGCCCAGGTGAAACAGCAATCAGTGAACTTACCCTGACTTGCACGACATTAAACTGCCATTTCATAATCATGCATACAACGTTCCGGCTCTAATAAAAAAACTTAGTAATACGTGGGATTTTGTTTATTATGAGAATTTACAAAAAAATACACCGCAACTTGTTTCTTCTGTTAAATTAGGGGGTTTTTTAAATTAACATTTCTAACACAACATTTAAATGGCAAGTCTCAATTATATGGGATGTTTTATTTAAAAAGCATGTCTAGTGTCTTTGAACAGAACAGTTCTTTTTGCACATTTACATGCTACCCAGCTGAGCAGCCAACCCTTCCATTTGACAAGGGCTTTGTTCTGCCTACAGGCCTATTATGAACCCTAGATGGTTTGCCCTTAATAAATTGCAACAATAAGACAGAAACCTCTTTCAAGTTAAGAGAAATAAAACACATTGCCTACATAGCAAAGCATATGAAGTTTAATAATGACAACAGAAACGTATCTACTAAATCTCATTTGCTTTGCTCCCAGATCACTGTGGTTAAGATAGCATGGAAAGGTTAGCATCTTTCCGTGCATCGACCGAAAGACTGAAGAAAACAACAGTGGGTCAAAACAACTCTAGCTACAGAATTTTTTTTTCCTTCACAATATAAAATCATACTGGATGCTATGTAAAGAGACTGGTGGGAGCTAAGCCAGAAACAAATGTGAACATGATGAAGTGAAGAGCAGAAGAACATTCTGAACTGAAACAAAACATGATTTCGTATTAGTGAGAGGAAGAAGAAAGGTGAACATTATTCAAACTGAAGAATTTATACTGCTCTCCAGTGTGTTGGTGTGTGCCTGCTTGTGTGTGCCTTTCAAGCCCTCCACTGAATCACAAAGCCCTACCAATTTTGCTTTTATAGCAGCTAAAGGACATTCTTCTGCGGCTCAAGTGTTGGTTGGGAACTTGTGATCTTAAACAAAATTGTTAAGCCCTGTTTCTGAGGCCCCGTGTGTAACATTCAGCTGTCAGCTGTGTTGTGTATGTTAGAGGCTGTTAGAAACAGCTATCTTTGTTGAACTCAGATCTGCATGTTTTTTCACTTAAGCTGGAAATTCCCGGTGATTTTTAGAGTATATCTGCAAATGATGAAGAAAGTAGGAGGTGAAGTGCAAAAGCAACAACACTCCAGGCTCCCTGTGCAACAGTAAAATTCAAGAAGGGAAGTATACCTGTCATTAAACCACAAGATATAAGTAACTTCAGTTTTCTGTATTAGAAACCCGTTAGTAACTCTATTTTGTGTTTAAGAAAGAAATTCCAGTCACTGCTTTATTTATGGTTTACATTTTTTAATTATTTTTTTTAATTTGCAGATGGAGGTTCTGGGGATGTAAGTATTTCTTTGTTTTGATAATAAGAGAAGTACACAGTACTTGGAAGTGTTGCTGACGAGCTAAAAGTACAGTGATACAAACTTTCAAAGGAGGTGTAGTGTTTATGACAGGTACTGGGTGAAAGGCTACTTTTCTTACTTTTAAGATGTGTTTGAGCTATGGGCAATACTCTGAGGACTATTAGGTATTTTTTGGGGAATGTTCAGTATTTTAGATACCCCTAACTCTTATTCTGCTCAGTCACATGCAGGAAACATCACTGTCATTCTGCTGTCACACAAGGGGGAACCGAAGATCAAGATGGTCATGGTTTTTCTCTCTCCTGTCTTCTTTTGCGTCAAAAAGGATTAGAGGTGGATTCTTCATTGCCTCTGCCACAGTACAGTGACACGGTGCCAGCTTCACTGCTTCTTCCAACTGGTGCACAGAGCCACATGGAGAGCACATATTTTTTTTATTTCTGAGAAGGCAAAGCCTTCCTGTTTTAACCTGTGGCTTCCTACAGTGTTAACCTCTGTTGTGTCCAATTTCTGGGTAACAGTTGGAAGAAGAATTTTAAAGGATGGACATGAAGAGAGAAGTGTTAATGATCTGTGATGAAGGGAAAAATTAGTGGTTTTGGGGACAATGGAGTAGAAAACTATAATGAGGGAGACTTAGAAGAAAGAGAGGAAGCTACTTGAGAGGGGGGGGAAAAAAGACATGAACCATTAGGTTTCATGGAAGAGGCAACCTTTAGTAAGTTTTGAAGATTGTTCTCACCATGTACAATCATAAGGCATTAAATCATCTTGCAGAGTGTCTTAAGATACATGTAACACCTATGGTAGAAAACCACTTTGAGATGCTTTGGAAGATTCTCGAGAAGGCAAGTTGTATAGTTACCGTGACTCCACCTAAGTTTTTCCACAATATAAAATTACAAACGGAGTAGTAATTGGAATTCCAAAACCAAAAACATATCAAATGTATCCGTTATAAAATCCCTAGTTTTTCTACAATAGAAAATTGCCATGATACTGAAATCGGTATCTTGGAATCTGATTCCCCTTTCAAAAATCACAAAAAATCTTTACTTTTTGATGGTTCAAAGTAAAACATCTTTTATTCTAGGCCTGCAGTACAGCAAGGAATCAAGTTTTTAAACCATTACCTTTTATAAATCTGCTATAAGCTTTGGAAAGAATCTTTCCTGTCATAAGTTTACAGAAAATACCAACACAAGAATAGGAAAGAAAAGGTTTGGGATTATTAATTTTCAAAAATAGTAGTTGTTCAATATGCTGGAAATTCAGTTGTTGGGGCTCCAGAAAGATAGCCTACTGGGTGGGTGATAAAAATCTTAGCTAGGTGTTAAGTAGCATATTTAATTAGCAAATAGTTCTCCAAACAAACCTGCATAAATATGCTACTAGATGGTTTGATGGAAATAGTTTTGCTGTGATTTATCCTTCATATTTATAAGCATATTGTAGCAAAAACAGTTGTAATCCTTCATCTGAGGAAGTTGTTTTCTTCTGTATGAATGATATAGTCTAAAAAACCCCCTTATCTCCCCCTCATTTTTCTGGGGTTCATTGCAAAAAATTACTTGCTTTTTCAGACAGGTTGCACAGAGATGGGTATCTCTTGCTATCTCTAACGTACATTTATGTTTTTCACCTTCAAATTAAGCTGATCAAGAGATACCAGAAAAATACAGAGATCAAAATACATCACTTTGATTTTTCCAGCTCAATCCTGTAAAAACCCAAGCCTCACTCAAATACCTAAATATCAATACTATTATCTTCTCCATACATAAAGATCTCAGATGTTTACAGGCCATTTACAACTGAACGCATAATCTGTCTGCTCAACCAGACTAAATCTGGGTACTGTAATTAAAATCACGCTGGTTTTGTTTTTGATAAAATAATTTATCAGTAGCTGGAGAATTGTGTTTAACAATAGCTCACATACACTCTGAGAGGCAGGATTACAATGTCCTGAGTCTTCATCTGGCAATTTGTGTATCAATGTATAGCTGTAAATAACAACAACAAAACCTGGATTTAGAGTTAGGACATGCAGGTCGGGTGGTGAAGAAGGGTTAGATAGAAACAGTTTTCTGCATCTGCATTGTTCTGACTGGGCAAGAATGAAAAGGAGCCCAAACCTTTATTCCTCTTTTGAACTCTCCAGACTCCCATGAGTGGAACATGCCAGTTACCTCATAAGTAATGCCTGTAAAACTGTTACAGGGAGCCAGCCAAACGTGGAACAAGTTGCTGGTAAGGGGAAAAACAGTATCCCAAAACTTGGCTGATCCAGCAGTATGGTTGTGTGTTGGTGCCTCATGTATTTGCAGAGCATCAGGTTGATAGCTGGGAAACAGAGTGATGGCCACAAAGCTAGTCACTTTTTTAAAATCAAAAGCTGAAATTTGTCTTACGTACCATGCTGCCATAGCTTAGCCGCTCTCCGGCCAGCGGTAGGCACTGGGGATAACCACGTGCCTTAGTCTACATTCACTCTGTTGGATCATACACAGTGGTAGAAGGATTCACTGGAAAAGGTTGGTGGAATGCAGGCGGAGGTGAGGACAAAGCTGGCATAGAGAGAGGGTCTACCTGAGATGGAGGAAAATGAGCATTTCTGACTGCTTCTGTGTGAGAGATCAAGAAAATATAGATAATAGTGTTACTGAATTCCCAAAGTTGTGTCAGCAGCAAAGCTTGCAAGTCTCTCTGCAGGGGAGGTTGTCACCACTGAGAGTGGTTGCTTGGTGATTGGCGAGTAAAGCTAGAGCCTTGGGCAGAATCCTGTAGTGAAGAGTTAGCCTAAGCAGAGAAAGGATGGGCTAAAGAAGTTATTTCTGCTCGGTATGTTCAGTGTTTGAGCTGAACATTTGGCTGTTCGGTACAGCCCACCTAATGCATATTTTCTCTTTGTACAGCAGAGGTGTTAGGCTCTGGTTTTTTACTTATGCTCTAATCACAGTCCAACAGAAACAGCAGAGATATATGTGTTGTGGGCATGTTGGGTTATTGCTTTGCTTGCGTAGACTGCCTGTTTGTCTCCTAACTGCCTCCACACAGCCTCATTGCTGCCCTCTGCCTGCTCAAGGTTATCTGGGCTTTACTCCGGGGCTGGCTTTTCCACAGAGAAATCAGTATCTGCTCATAATTCAAAGTTACTGAGAGAGTATACAAGTGTCAGAAGAGACTGGACTGAAATCAGGGGGGTGGGAGTGATTTAGAGAAGAGGTTTTGGATTTCATAAAGGGAAATGAGGTGGAACATTGTATGATATGGTTCCCAGTTTTGTGCCTTTGTTCCTAACTAAGGCTGCTGAGTCCAACTCTCTGCTCTTCAGTAGGGTTATAGATGTGACATAGGACAAAATACGTGCTCCCTGTGTTTCCTTTGGTAAGATACTACTTTACAGAGTTGGGGAGATAAACGCTTTAAACGCGATGTGCTCATATTGACTCAAGCTCCTACCAATACACTCACTCCAGAGAGTGACCTTACTCAGAGCTGACCCAAGATTTTGCTTGTTAACTGAATTCACATATTTTCCTCCAGATCCACAGCTGCACTCCTGTTACTCAGAAAAATATCCTGAATATGCCCCACACACCTAGGTGATATTCCCATTCCTTATGTACCTGGTCATTGGTAAACTTGGCAAGTTTACAAAAAGAAGAAGAAAGGTGAACTGTGAAAAATAATTGCATGGTGGCAGATGAGAACAGGAAAGTGGAGACATAAAGTTTCCACCCCCTATCTAGGCTAAGTACATATATGGGTTGAGTGTTAGAGGAGGCTGTATATGCCTGCGTAGGTGACTTCTGAAATGTAATTTTAGCCAAAAAAGAATACCCCACAGAGATGAAAACAGCTTCAGTCACTCAGAGCAGAGTGAACTACTCCATTCATCTTGGTATTCTCATTAGCAGTGATCCCAGCGTCGGCATGTGTGAGTCCGTGCTCATGCTTAGCTTCTCCGGATAGTCTTGGAACTAATGTAGTGCCGGCTGGGAGGTTACTTTTTAGCCTCTCCACCTAGAGGGTGAGCCTTGTACTTCTGCCCCCTCTGAAAATGCTGGCTTGCACAGGAAGAGATCAAGCATACCCACCCTCTAAAACATAAATAGGACTTCAGATCCTGATCAATCAAGGGACTACAGGAGCGTCAGCAGAGACAAAGTTCTGCTCTAAAGTTACAAGAAAGTCCTGGTCTCCAGGCTTCTTGTGGAACTTCCCAGTTCCAGACATCTGACCAGTAGTGTTCAGAGTCTCTGTAGCTCTGTTTACTCTTTCCTACCTCCCTTCTCTGCTGATTTCCAGGTTTTGATGCTTTGCTTTGAGCACTGCAAATAGTGTATAAATGACAGTGGAGCAGCTGACTAAACTGTGCTATTTGTAAGTATGTATAAGAAAATACTTATCAGCCGGGGCTTGTCTGACTGGTAGAGAAACAGTAAATAGAAGAAGTGATTAGTTTTATAGATAGTGTGATGAAAATCCCTGTGAGGGCTGTAAAATAGAGAGCAGCAACTGAACTGATGACCAGTGAGGCATATGGTATCTAAATTAACAGACAGCATAGGAACTCCCAGGAGGAGGTCATCAGGGTATCAGAAAACTGAGGCAGAAAGATCCTTTTGTCTCTTCCTACATTAAATTCCTGAGATAAAGGAATGCTATACTAGTATGGAAAACAGGATAGAACTGGAAAGATAAGGCTTTCTCTTGAGTCCTTGGTTTGCTAAATTCTGTCCAGTTTAATGGATAAGGCTATGCACGTTGCCAGAACTACCTCTAGCTTCGCTGTGTACGTTTCTAAAACTTGGTTTAAGAGGAATTTTCATAGCTCTGTTTTACTTCTAGAATGCAAATGATCTTATCCTTAATTTAGAGCGAAGTAAATGAGAACAGGCAGGAGGAATTCATAAATCAACTGATAACTATATCTCATTAAAGAGAATCATTGGTACTATAGAGGGGCTTCTTTCTAAGTCACTCCATGTGCCAAGTTCACTGAGCATTGTGTAGCAATGGAAGTGAAGAAAAGCAGCAAATCATGCTCCCATTTCTGGTTTTATGGGCATCTATTCCACTGACTTCTATAAGAATTTTGACAGAAAAAGAATATTATTTTTCACCCCTGTACTCCAGTGCATCGGTAAGTATGACAGCATTTCATAAAGTTAGTTTGATAACACTGAAGGAATTGCATGGCTTTGCACTTGTTTTTTCTACAGGCTTTCTTATTTTAAGATGAAAATTTTGGCAAATTGTTCTTTGTGGTTTCGTGTGGCCTCCTTGAAAGCAGTCAGTGGTTGTCATCACAGATTTCTCATGAATCCACTTAACTTGGGTTTAAAAGTGGATCACGTGATAGAGCTTTATCATTTGGGCATTGGAGTCCCAGCAGTGCATCATATCTCTCTCCCGTTCCCCCGGCATAAGGAACAGGTAATGTGGACTAAGAATACATTTCCATTTTACTGCATTATCTGTCTTTCACCATGGACCGTTCTCTTTTTCATTTGTAATATGTGGTTCTCTCAGCTCAATTCTAGTAGAATAAGGGGCATGTAGTAGGAAAAACAGGAATGTGAGAGTCACTGAAGGAGACAAGGCAACAAGCGTACCTGTTTGCAGGTCATTTCTTTTTGCCCTCCATCTCAGAGGTTCCAGAAGTGTGAGAAAAACGATGCTGTTCATTAGACTGGAGCAAGAGTCATGGCCATGCTGACACCCTTCTCTCTAAGCGGAATATCCTTTCTCTTCTTCTTGTCCTAGGTTCTCTAACAGCTGGTGTAGCTGTTTGTCCCTGAGCGATAGCAACTGAAGAGTGAAGAGAAACATCATTTATTCCCAGATTAGGATTGTTTGCTTCGGTTTGGCATGGCCAGCCAGCCAGCAGGAGGTACATGCCCCAGACAGTACTCCTGAGGTTTGAGATGAGCCGGAGTAATTTGTTTAAGAGTTTGGTGAGGAGCAGTCTGGTAATCTCTGTGCAGGATTGAGGCAAGGAGCTCCTCTTTCCAAGCCTGGAGCAGCTGTGCATATGACCACGGCTGTTCCCTTTGTAAAGAAGGGGAAGGAAGCACACTCTGCTGCATAACGTTTCTAAAGCTCTGTGCGGGTGGAAAGCATACTACAAGCATGATATATGCTTGAAATAGTTTTATTGATAGTATTTTTAGTTTCAGAATTGGAAGGAGGTAAATTTATATTTGAATAGTTCACATCATTTAGGCAATTACCTAGTTAATTATTGTTCTGCATCACTTCAGGCATTGAGGTATGAAGTGACACAGAAGCGTCCCATGAACTGCATTCCTGAAAACACTTTCTGTCAGTCTGAGAGGGCAGTGTTTTTAAGTCTTTATGTTCAGCTAGGGAGAGATTTCCCCAGTCTTTCTTGGGGTCCTGGGTCTGTAGTGGCAGCCAAGAAGACTGGCATTTTAAAAAAAATACCCTGTTTAGGAATCTGGCTTTTCTCAGTCCCTCTCAAAAACTCCACCCATTTTGGGGGGCACTTACCTATGTCACAGTTGAAGGAGTGACTGCCTGGCACTAATATCGATATATTACTGGAATAAGCTGCCTTAAAAGCATTATACTAGAGGATATGTAGAGAGGGTCTTCAGATTATTTCCCTTGGTGTGAGGACGGTATCTCGTACCCAGCACAACTTCAATGCTGTAGTCATGCCCCATATCTGTGTCCCTATTTTGACCCTCAGAGTCCCACTGTTGAGCTTTTTCCTCCTGTCTCTCTTTTTTTTTTTTCCCCAGCTAAAGTGGAATTGTTGAAGACTGTATTTTGTAAGAAAGATTATGGATTTTTTTTTTATACACTCTTGCTCAGTAGTCCTTGAACAATAGTTATTTCAAAAGTGTTTCTTGAAATATTGAAAAATATTGCCATTAGAAAATACTTCAATCTTTCCTGTACCAAAATGTTCTAAAATTACGACACAAGTTCACTAAGTAACAGGTGTATTTGTACAGCGTTGGATTAATCACTCAGCCAAATCAATAGCAATGTGGCAGCCATAGGATCATCCAATATTTATGTGTAGGTTGAACAACGGTCTTTCTGGCTAAACTTTGTGCTGTTCCCAGTTTTAACACAGTATAGACACAGACAGCTGTTCAATTTGTCAATAAATATGCTGAGTAACTAAAATCCATTACCATGTGACCCAGTTTTTAAATAATACACTCTCTGTAGTTAAAAGGAAGCAAATAACCATTTAACTAACTTTTCATTCTTTACTGAATAATTACAGTGCAAAACAAAGAGCGTCTATGTGTATTTGTACTCATGAAATAAAAAGTTCCCATCCAGTCTTCCCCAAACAAATGCGTTCCACCAGAAATACACAGGCTTTCTTTACCTAGTGTTTCCCAAAATGAGAGGACAAGCAGGGTGCACACAGCAGATCCTTTTCAGTTGCTCACCAGAGTCTCGGCTTGCTTTCTGTTTTATAGAAGTCCTTTTCTATTAGCCATTAGAGCGGGGAAGAAAATGCAGCTCTGTATGCCAGAGGCAGAAAGGAGTTTCCAGAGAGTGTGAAACAGTCGTTTTGAACTGAAAGGTGTCCCAGGTATTCCAAGTGGACCCAAGAATTACATTTTCAATATTGATATAGTTAAGAGTCCGACTCCTTTTAAAGTGTGGAAGCAAGGGGAGGAATTATATCCAAAAATGTTCACCAATGTTCCCCTAAGGCAGGAGGAGGAGTCACAAAGGACCAGCCAAGGAACGAGGAGAAGATGAATACATCAAGATATTTAAACCTTTAACAACAGGCAGTAAAACTGTAGTGAGGCATAAAATTAGTTCTACTTTTCTTAAAGGGCAGCTCAGCTTTCAGAAGTTTGGGAAATCCTCTATTAATGTTTGTGAAATCCTCACCTAGACTGGAAAAAGTTGAGACAGGCCTTTAAGTCCTAAATATGCCTTTGCATGTGCTGATCTTGTCTAGGGTTTGTGGTTTTCCTTTATGCACAGAAAAATGCAGGAGATGCCATAGGAGTTTTTAATCTTCCTTTTATTTTCATCTGATGTTCAAATTAAGCTTGGTTAAAACTCAGGAGATATAATTGTGTTAAGAATGTTTATTGGTGATCTGAAGCCAATAAACAAACCGGGTGCGCTAGCATGTTAAAAATATGAGCTGGCGACTCATCTTACTATGCCAGTCATGCTGCCTGCTGTAAAAATATTAATACCCTGAAATAAATAATAATAATATTAATGGCATGTAGCTCAGAACCGTTGGCAGTGTTTCCACACATCTTGGAGCTCTTTACATAGGTTAATCTACCTTCTTGCTGTTGTGGATAGCTGGTTTCTGTTAGTAAGGGTTTAAACCAGAGAGCTGGTTGAGTAAGACTTTAAACCAGACAGAATAAGGGATGATGTGAAGACACTGTCTTTTGGAGCAAGCTTATTTAAAGCCTGTCCAGGTTGAAAGCCTGCAACATTCCCATGGAGAACTTGACTAGAAGCCTTGCCTGAACTTTAATGAAGCTGTTCTCTTAAAAATGCTCTTGTTTCTGATTCTTCATCACAATTGCTAAAGAACAGTATTTCATTTAAGACAGCCCCAGATCTCCAAGCTGGGGGCAGGAAGGTGGCCAGAGCCCATCCGGGTTCCCAGGATCATTCATGGCTGTGCTGGAAGACCTAAGGGACTGGGAGGATCACAAGAGGGACTGGAGGGTTCGTGGCAGGGGACCATGAAGGTCTTGGGAGAGACTGGGGCTGTCATGAGAGGATCTGAGTGAGGGGTTCGTGGGAGGCTGTGCTCTAGTGATGAGCCATCACTAGGACAGGCTCTGGAATAGGCTCTGAGGTAGGCTCTGGGATGGGGTGCTTAGGGCCCAGGAGGCAGAGACACAGCAGAGAGCATGGAGGGGAACCACTGACACCCAAATATTTTTTTTCTCTGCTACGTGTATTCAAACCAGGGTCCAAAGAGCCCTGCCTGGTGGGACAGTCATGCAGGGATACCTGAATTTGAAAAATCCTGATTTTGAAGACACCTGTCTATGAAGATGGTGATGGTGACTCATGTTTTATTGTCCACTGTCTTTAAATCACCAGTTACCATCCAACCCAGAGCAGCCTGAGACCCCACTGGCCCCACGGCTGGTCTCCGTGGTGAAGGTCATGGTTTCCCCGCCTG